>NW_015657993.1:23966-69261 GCF_001515625.1 Sinocyclocheilus rhinocerous | reverse complement strand
CTCTGCTCACATGCTCTGATAATAATAGCTTTGTAGGACTTTACATTATTTGGATAATTAGTCAAATCTGATTTTGTTGCATAGAACTGAATAAAAATTATATATTGATATTTAATATTAATTTATTTTCTGTCCAATTTTATTGTGTTACTTTCAATAAAAGTGTGGTTATTTTATTGGCTTGCATTTTTTTTTAAATTCAGTATCATTAAATGATTGTGTTAAATTAAAAAGTCTTATAAAATTACTTTATTATACTTACAAAAATAATTATCACAAAGCATTTTCTGTTTCAGTTTTCAGTCAAGTGCATCCCGAATTTTACGTTTCCGTTTCGGCCCAGAATATTCATTTTGGTGCATCCCTAACCCAGGACACTTTAGCATTGTGCCGATGAGATCTGTAGAGTCAAGCTGCTCCGCTCACGTTTTGTTCATGTAATGTCAAAATTACGTTCACTCCCATGCCATCAAAAACACTAATGAGAGAGCCACATGTGCAAACGTGTAATTTATTGCAAAATTGTCATTCAGCACTAAACCTAATCACCGCAGGAACATGTACACTATGAACTGTAGCATATGTTTGTACTGAACATTTTCTTTCTGCCATGAAGGAAGAACTAGAAGCCAGCTTGTGGAAATCAGTCAGTCTGGGGCAGTGCTTTGGTCACTATGTAGCAGTACGGTAGGTTTGTGCCTTGCTTTGTAGGTTGTACTGTACAGAGGTTTCCTGAGGAACCTCGATTAATATTTCAGCAGCTAAAAGAGAGACTCCCCTACATTGCCATCAGAAATAAAACACATATCCTGCCACTATTGACTGGCCAGTGTTGCCTAGCAACTCCAGCTGCCATTGAAAGCTCTGGAGAGGGTAATGAGCCCAGCGTGCACCGAACTGGAGTCTGAGTCGTGATGTGGGCTATAAACTGTTGCTTCTAAAAATAGCAACTGACTGAATTTCTACATTGGGTGTTTTCTGGAAGAAGGAACACTATGAACTGTAGCATATGTTTGTACTGAACATTTTCTTTCTGCCATGAAGGAAGAACTAGAAGCCAGCTTGTGGAAATCAGTCAGTCTGGGGCAGTGCTTTGGTCACTATGTAGCAGTACGGTAGGTTTGTGCCTTGCTTTGTAGGTTGTACTGTACAGAGGTTTCCTGAGGAACCTCGATTAATATTTCAGCAGCTAAAAGAGAGACTCCCCTACATTGCCATCAGAAATAAAACACATATCCTGCCACAATTGACTGGCCAGTGTTGCCTAGCAACTCCAGCTGCCATTGAAAGCTCTGGAGAGGGTAATGAGCCCAGCGTGCACCGAACTGGAGTCGTGATGTGGGCTATAAACTGTTGCTTCTAAAAATAGCAACTGACTGGATTTCTACATTGGGTGTTTTGTGGAAGAAGGAACTATTCTAGACTACATATTCCCCTGCATTGTGCACTACAGCATGACATTGATGTGACGGGTGTCAATTTATAGTCAGATCATGCAGATTTTGTTTTTTCTTCAGACGGCATTGCAGTTTTCAGGGTTGAACATATGCCATTCTCAAAACACTTCACTAAAAACACTGGGAGCTACACAAGACCTCTGTTTTCAGCCTCTTTGAAATAGAATTATTAAATGATTCGATAAAAAAAAAGTAAGGGATAATGTACAGTCTGCTGATCATTTTCACCCTGAAAGAGTGACCAGGACCTGATGTGAAGCTGCTTTGCAAATAATTAAACAAATGTGCATGAAATATTTATTAGAGTTGTAAATGATTCCATAAAAAAAAAAAAAAAGAAAGAATATGTAAGGGATAATGTCTGCTGATCATTTTCACCCTAAAAGAGTGACCAGGACCTGATGTGAAGCTGCTTGGCAAATAATTAAACAAATGCGCATGAAATATTTATTAGAGTTTAAATTAGTTTATTATGCAAGAAGAAAGTGCAAACGGAGCGATATGAGAGATGTGAGACTACAACTCACTATTAAAGTTATAGTTCACCCAAAATGAAAATTTGCTAAAAATGTACTCATCTTCAGGCCATCCAAGATGTAGATGGGTTTGTTTCTTCATGGGAACAGGATCAGCAATGGATGCTCTGCAGTGAATGGGTGCTGTCAGAATGAGAGTCCAAACAGCTGATAAAAACATCACAATAATCCACAAGTAATCCACATCACTCCAGTCCATCAGTTAACATCTGGAGAAGACAAAAGCTGCGTGTTTGTAAGAAAAGAAAAAAAAAACTTCAAAAACATCCAGCTAAAATATGAGCCCTCTATCCATAATATTGTTTTATCCAGTGAAAAAGTCGTCTGCTCTGAATCAGGAGAGAAATATGCATTAGCTCAAGCACCGTTTGCAAACGATAACATCCAAAACAGTTTTAAACAAACATGTCTGTGGATTTTGATGTGAGAGACAACAGGAGATGGACTTTTTCACTGGAGGAAGCATTATTATTCCCATTCTCCCATTCACTGCAGAGCACCCACTGGTGAACAAGTGATGTAATTCTCCAAATCCTCTCCAAATCCTGGATGGCGTGAGTCAATTTTTCAGCAAATTTTAATTTTTGGGTGATTTCACCTTAATGACAAATGGTTCCTTTATGAATTGTTCACTGGAAGGTTCTTTGGGGAACCCAAAATGGTTCTTCTTTGTCAACACTGTGAAACACCCCTTTATTTTTAAGAGTGTATACAGCACATTAAGTTTTATTGTGATTTTAACCTTGACAGAAACTGACACTGTAAAGAAATAATGACACATTGTAAGTTGTTGGTGACCCATCCTTCAGTCACTTGTAGATTTACAGATCTGTGCTATTTTTATAACTGTTGTATCAACAGAATGGAGCGCTGACAATCAAAGCTGGCGCCCTAATCGAAACCTACGTGTGAATCTGGCTGCAGTTGTGTGGAGCATCTGTGAGTGGGCGTCTTGTTATTTTAGCACCGAGTCGTCGCCACAAAACGAACATGCAGCATCGCACACTAAACAGCCAGCTGTCATATTCTCCCTGTCTCCATCACGAGCTCCGCTCTGCTCTCGTGAACGCACTCGAGCATTTACGGAGGATGGGTGCTGAGGACTGTGTGTATGGCCATGCATAATTCATCAGCTCGCCTGTCTATATTTAGCCACAGCGCGAGTCCTTTGGGCATCACTGTTTGAGAAGGGCTTTTGATAGTAAGGCCATCCCAGGAGGGGCTCGAGGATCTGCCATCGAGACAGGTCACAGGCACGATGTGAGTTCGTTACAGAAAGCCAAGGTGGATGGGGAACAGTGGGTCACTATGACAGGACGGGATTGGAAAGCGGCAGCAAGGCGGACTGTGAGGGGGCCGAATGCAATCTCTCCCTCCTGGAGGTAGCAACAGTGATGTAGAGGATTGATCAGTCGTCCTGCTGTGGTTTTTCCATGCGACTGACAATGCAGCAGGCTAAAAATAGCATCAGAGAGGGATCCCCCTTCCCGGCCGACTGCACTTGGCGCAGTCTAGCACAATGCAAATGCTGATGTGCCGAAAACAGTGCATGTACAAAGAGAAGTTATACAACAAAGAATGAGAAGATCAGACAGAGGTTTATTTCCTAACCGGGCTACAGCAAAATCTTTTACATAATATAACAACAAAATGTACAGTAGTACTCCTAGCTTTAATAACAGACCATGCATACTCTATTTAAGCAGTAATGCAAGTGTCTGAATGTCCAGCCACTTATTAAATAACAGATATACAAATATGGCTGAAAATTCATTCCAATGCATTATTTATTTGTAAATTCTCATTTCGAGAGCTATCCTGCCATAGATTGTTTTGGCAACTAGCTGAAATAAAATCAGTTAATTTTAAAAATCATTTTATGTCAATGTTTTTTGTTTTTTTTTAGTTAACCCTATAATAGCTCTGACTCAACTGCATGTGCATATGAACATATGCCCGATATTTTTTTTGTGTTCTCTATTAATCGTTAATTTTAATAATTACTGATGCCATGACTGACAGAAAACACTAACAAAAATCTGTTAGCTGTAAGCAGGCGGTAATAGTGCAACATTAACAGAGCCAGGCAAACAGTACGGACTTTCACAATCAAGTCAGCTGTAATCTATAATAATACTGACATATTTGCCTAGAAAGGAAGTATTTCTGCACAGAAACAAAACAAATTTTCCTGCTTACCATAATGACTACAATACCCATGGCCCAGCACTATGCATTAGGATGAACATACAAGTACTGACTATGATTATGGATAGACCACTTATCATCAAGTCTGATTCATCACATGGCTTTCTATTGTACCTCCTGTATACTGAAGGTGGTTAGCACTGTAATTAGTGGTTTTACTGTAAACCTGTATAATTTAATCTGTTCTGTTTGGATCAGACAGTGCCAAAGTGCTGTAATCATAACCAAAGATTAATTTACAGTTCTTCTTTTCCACCAGCTAGGAGGAGACATAGGTCAATACATAAACTGCCGTTAGGTACTGTATCAAAGAACACTCAAAATAATTGAAAATGGAAAGTGAGATTTCTCAACTGTTTCGCCTCACCACAATTCAGAGATCGCAATATGAACAACATTTTTCATCACATTCTTCCAAGACCAAATGATCAATACTTCCATGAAACATAATTAAGATCCCATTAAGTTTCCTGAGTTATTAAACCGCAACCTCACAGCAATAAAAGCTTCCTCCTGGTACCCAGAACAAATTGGTCAGAGCAGCATGTTTGGCTTCTGCTGAAAACCATGGCATCAGATTTCTGTTGACCAGTCATTCTTGCTAAACTGGACAAAAGAGATAATGTGTATACACGCGGCTCTCCTGCTGTCGTTGCGACAGTGTTTACCTGCAGAGCTCCAGTTACACAGTCCACTCAGGATCCTCTGCTGTGGGCTTTCTGCTTCTCACTGCATGGGTCATGACAGCTGTTCACATGCTTTTATTATGCACCAGTTGCACCAGAAACATCCCTTCATAACTGGCCATCCAAGCATCTGCTTTCACCTCTGTATGCAAAACATCGATCTAGTTCAGGGGTTTTCAACATTTACAGATCCAGGGATCCCCCACCAGACCCCCAGCCAGCCCAGTGAACCCCAGTATAAAAAATTTATTTTCTTAGTAAAACTTTAGGTAACACTTTATTTAACTTTAACTTTCATTAATAAATCATTAACAAACATTATATAATGCTTAATGGGTCATTAGTTAATATATATATTCAAAGAGTTAGAAATGTGAGATAATGTGCTTGTTAATGTTTGCTAATAAACTTATTAAACATTAGATAATGTTCAAACAAATCATTATTTCATGTAAGTTAAAATACTTACAAATGTCATTAAACTTTCAATTCCATATGATCAAGCACTTATTGAGAATCTACAAATGATTTTAATAAAATGATGAAAAGCTTGTGTTAATGCGCAACACTTTAGCTGCTATTGAGGAGTGATACGGGTCAGGTTAGGGACTGGTTTAGTGGTGTGGGTAGGTTTAGGGGTTGGTTAAATGGTCAACAGTGTACAGTACAGGGGTCAGTTTGATTATTATGAGAGAACACAGTTCAATCTGTTTATATTGTTTAGATAAATGAACAAGTATTTTCTTTTAAAAAATGTAAAATTATTTCATGATTAAAGGAATAGCTACTCTGTTTAATGATACACTGAAGAGTAGTATACTAATGTAAGTGTTGAGGGTTTTTTTTTTTTGCACCAAAAATCTGTTATGTCTTTAGCAAGCATTTAGCTAAACTTAACCAGCCACCGTTTACACAAACCTTGTTTACATTAGTTAAAATTCCAAATCCCATAAAGATCCTAAATGATTAGTAATCGTTTATAAACATTTACAAATGATGAATAGTTTCCACTTTATTGAGTACTGCAAAAACATGAACAAATTATGAAAAAAAAAAAAAAAAGTAAGTTCATTAGTAAACAATAACAAGAACATTATCTCGTATTTCTAGCTGTGAATATATATATATATATATATACATACATATTAACTAATGATCTGTTAATGTTTGTTAATGATTTATAAATGAAAGTTATTATAAAGTGTTTCCAGTAAACTGAATTAAACACTGACTAACAAAATGTTTTTACTTTTGTCTGAAGTAGAAATGGTGCTTTCATATTATTGTTAATTTAGCTTTTGTTTCTGGTGAAATAAAGTTGTAAAAAAAAAATATATATATATATATATTGACAAATTTATGAATTAAATTGAAATATGTCAGGAAACCATATAAAATAACTTTGAGAATACTTAGTTTGGTCACTTCAGAATAACATAATTGAATGATGTTGAAGTTACATGAAATTATGTTTGATTCATGTGGAACCGATGAGCGTGATTAAATCGTAAATCCAATGCAGTTTTTTAATATAATATAATATATTTTTTATTTAATATATTTTTTTACATTGTATGAATTTTTTTGTCTTTCGGAAAATTATTTTATAAAACAATTACATTTTTGAAAATACATTATATATATGAATTTCTATTACCAGTTTACTTACTGTAAATAAAGGCAACGTTGAAAGAGCGAATGTCTTCAAATGTTACCTCAAATCATACAGTTTGTTGACAACCTAACAATCAGCAGTGAGTTTTTCACACGCAATCACTTCATTGTAGTCAGAAAATCTATTTGATGAACGATTATTGTGGAAAGTGATGTCACGTCACGCCTAAACAAGCATCATGTGAAGCCCATCATGTGCTGGTTGCGTACAGTGACGAAGTTCGGGGTTCCCCCTGAGGCACGATCTGACCCGGGATCCGTTTCTCTTAACACCTCAGTAGAGTTCACCCTCACCATTGTGCCCGCGATCGATCTGCAAGCGTTCGGTTGTGTAAGCGGAGGCCTTACATAAGCTGTTTGTGTGCGGCCCGTCTCAGACTCCCAGAGGGGTGTGAGTTACCCACCCGAGAGCGGCTCAGAGGAGACTGAACTCACACACAAACTCCAGAGGGGCTCCCTGTACACTTACACCTGCAACAACAGGACATAGGGTAACCCTTCAGGCCAACCGGGTTCATATGGGCAACATTTCAATTCTGAACATCCAGATTTCAACAACAGATTGCCAACAATGGACTAAAGATTATAAACGACCATTAAAATTGAGCTCATCACTGAATTTCCCAGAACATGCTCCTAACTGTCTTATATAAGTTGCAGTGATTTGAACAAACCTCTAACACTATGATCCAGATTTACTAACCGCTCGTGACAGTGCAGACCCTCTTTTGCTGTTAAAAAACTAATGTCCATTTACTAAAGACATACAGTGAAGCAATATTATA
Organism: Sinocyclocheilus rhinocerous; assembly: GCF_001515625.1. Classification (NCBI taxonomy): domain Eukaryota; kingdom Metazoa; phylum Chordata; class Actinopteri; order Cypriniformes; family Cyprinidae; genus Sinocyclocheilus; species Sinocyclocheilus rhinocerous. Next base: position 61,915 of record NW_015657993.1, on the reverse strand, counting down.
ATAATATGCAGACTAATTATAATAATAGTAGTAAATCTGCCCCTAAGTATTGCACTTCAGTGTGCATCAGTGTGCTACAGATATGAAAGATTCCTCAAATCATGTGTCTTGTTGAAGGGAGCTTCACTGCTACTATATGAAGTGGCCAAACTCACAGTTTCTCGTTCTGATGATGAAGGCCCCAATAGAAACTTTGCCTTGGCTGTTTAAAACCTTCAGTTATGATTACAGAATAGGTAAGTGTGCTCTGCGACTCAACCTTCTTTGGCGTGGAAATCTTTTCATCTTCATTTGTTCGCTCAGTCCATTGAGGTCAGACATGAGTAAAAAAAAACATGTTGAATCGCAGAGCTGGTGTAAACATATCCACATCCCTATGATCAGATGCTGTTGTAACCACACTTTTCTTACTGCTGGCATATCGGTGGAGGACATTGTGCAGCACATACAGTACATTCGCAAACTGTACCTTTGTGCAACTATTCCGAACTTGTGTTCACCCCTGAGCAGAAAATGAGAAGTATATCAGGGCCTTGAAAATCCCTCCGACTTACAATGAATGAGATAATGAGAGAATGTTACAGAAACTTTTGGGTGGGCTCTTCTTGCCTGGCAAGTAAGCAACACCAAGTAAACACCCAGAACACCCTAGAAATCGCATGCAACCACTCACAAAGCATAATGCCCACCTATGAAGGAGCAACAACCTCCTTATTACTGACAAATTTGTCACAAAAGTGTGAAATGCTGTGTGTGTGTGTGTGTGTGTTTACATAGAAAATGTGTGGCATCACCTGACACGTGGGTGCTTTTCCTCCGAAACCTCTCACTGGGACCTCGAGAGAGAATGCCAGAGGAAGGTGAGACCTCTGCCAAGCCTCTAGACACTCAGTCAACTCATCATCGCTGCACGTGTGTGATTAGTACATGCTAACTACACACCACTCAAATGTGTGCTCGCACTAGGGCTGCAACAGTTGCTTTGATAATCAATTAATTTAAAGATTATTACAACGATTAATAGAATTGCCTATTATTTCACAGATCAATCAGTAGGCTTTGATCGATTATTCACCATTTGCAATTCATGACAATATTGAGTCATATATATACTATACATATTCATATACATATAGAGCTGCTTTATAGCAGAAAAACAAGTTGTAATTCTAACTGAAAGTGACACTGACACTGTTTTTCTTTTTCATGTTAAATACTGCAAAGCATACACAAAATAATGATCTTTAAAAAAGCATCATATGACCCCTTTAAAGCAATCCATTGTATAAAGCACTATATAGATAAACGTGACGTGACTTTACTTTAGTGCCGACTGTAGAGCTGTGCAAACATATCCACATCACTAAGATCAGATGCTTTCTAAACTGCTGTTTTCTCACTGCTGTCATGTTTGTTTTTGTCATTTTATTTTGTCACTGAGAGGAAAGCGCGCAGCATATATTTGCATATTCATCTAAATGTCACTCTCAGTAGCACGGGCGCATTTTTTATTGTCGACGTTGTCGATAATGCCATCTAATGGTTTCAGCCCTACCTCGTACTTAGCTAAACTATGAAACGATAATCACCCGGCAGGTGATACAATGGGCAAAATAATCCCAAAGATTTACACTCAAGGACTTTGTTGTCACTAAAGCCCAAAGCATACTTATGCAGCATATGCCTTTCACATAGCCTTCCAAAGTATTGTCTTTATCCAGTGTCTGTGCTATTTCTCTCCAGAAGACAGAAACAATACGAAATGTATCACTTACATGTATCTTTATATTCTTTTAAACAAGAGTTTTGTGAATATCTGAACCCCCTGACACAAATGTGGCTGTCTATTGTTGTTTCATTCTCCACTAGTTTGTTGCTAGGTTGTTCCTTTCTCATCCGTTTCCTTTTTGACTGCAAAACAACACCCAGCATCAGTGCTGCCACCATGTGGAACAACCAATCAATGCAAAACTAATTCAATGTTCATACACAGAAAGCACGGGTAGAAAAATCAGTCGTTGCTTCGTGGAAGCATTCATTAGACAGTGGCCGGCTAGCAGTCTTTGTTATGATTCTCTTTCTCCAGCAACTCTCCAGTTATTTACAGCCATTGGGATTAGACACAATGTTCTCATTAATATTTTATTAGTTCACTTATAGTCACAGCTGAGGAGGAGGAATACACTGGAACCAAGAGGACACTGGCAGAAATGGCTGTTTATTACCAGTCACTGAGGAGGCATAACTAGTTAATGACTTAAGCAACTTAAGCAAGAAACATAAATGATAAATGAGCCCATCTCATGAGGACGCCTGAAGGTGGTCTTATTTCATAGGCTTATGCAACCACTATCAAAAAACACAAGAAACAAAATTCAAAGCGAGAATAAAAAATACCACTGCAACACAACCATGAATTACTGTTGTAAGAATGAGCAGGTTTACAAAGTCTGTGTTGATTGGTTTTTTCTCTAAATGAAATGGCTTTCAGACCACTTACGGTAAGCAGATGTCCTGTTTTGCATGGGATAGTCCTGTATTTTCCATGAAACACAGGACATCTGGCTACCCTGAAATCTGCATGGCCTAAAGCTTTCTGTAGAGCCAGATAAATTAGGTTTATCTGACTCTTGCTCTATGCAAATCTGTGACACCCTTAAATATCTAAACCATTTACCTTTTGTAAGACCCACTCCACTCTCTGTTTTTCAACTGATTTTATTTCTTCAAATGTTTAAATCCATCCTTTTTTACAGCACAAACATATCCATAAACTCATTTAAAAATCTGTCAGGGTCACAGTTGAAGAATTGCAGACTTGAGTTGGTCTTGGGGTCAGAAAATTTCCAAAACTACCATCAGACGCCACCTACATAACCACAAATTGTTTGGGAGGGTTACTAAGAAAAAAGCTTTTGCTATCATCAAATAACAAACTCATGCGCCTGCTGTTTGCCAAACATTACTGGAACTTTTAGTAGAGCTGGTTTCTGTAGTGAAATGAGACCGAAACAGTGAAATGCGACAAAACTAGGGATGGATTTGGCACTGACAGAAGTTCTGGCTGATAAAAGGTAGCCCATCTCTCCTGGCAAGTGTACTGATGGATGCGGGGCATATTTTTCATTCAAAGGCCCCTAGACAGCTCGTTAGGAGAAACGATATCATAAACTACTAGTTCATGTTAAATCAACAGCTGACTGACTCTGAAAGCCTAAACTGGTTGTGGTTGAATCTTTTAGCAGAACAATGATCCGAAGCACACCTTTAAATCACTCAGATCACAAAAACTCTAAATAAACACAAAATGGTCCACTGACTAGAGAATCAAATTTTCGCCAAGCTCATCCCAGTCCGTCAACTCAAATACCACAGAAAACAAAGGGTGGCAATATTAGTGTGTGATTGTTTGCTTGAGTTACACAGGAACAGAAAGAAATGTTGTAACTCCCCCCACTGGCTGAAGTGCAGTTAATATGTGCTGTAGGTACTGAATACACACATGCACTGCATGAACATTAAACTGATGGCTAAGAAAGCACCTGACAAAGCATGACAGATGCAACGCCTGAAACAAACATGAAAACACTCACCAATATCTCATACTGCGACAAAACAATTTTTCAAGAGAGTCAGCTGATGCGAGCTTGACTAACGTGACTGCCAGAACTAACACTACGCTAGATTTTGTGTTGCATGAAAACCTGAGGGTTATTTAATAACAACTGAATTTTGTATTCTTTAACAAAGAAGTACCCCTTAACTTGATATGACAAAGTTATTCAAATTAAATGTATAACTACACTATATGGTCATGAAGAGTTTGTTTTCTCAATTTGTTTTTATTGCACGAGTCATTCACTGACCATCTTTAAAACTAGTTCAATCATGACAACTCTCGGAAGATTTTAGCATGGTGATGGATATGACAATGTTAATGTATTTGGTCTTGGCGGAACAGATCTGCTACGCTGCTGCATTTGCTATTACTGCTGCTGTTGGTTATTGCTGTAGTTGTAGATTATTGGTGCTGCTGCAAGCAAGTACAGGAACGTGCTACTGCCAATGCATACAGCAATACAGTGCTGTGAGTATTTAAGACATACTGCTGCTGCACAAATAGCATATAAAATAACCCCGTAGCAGATCTATACAGGTGGAGCGGGGGAAGGTGGAGGGTTTCAGAGAAACTCTGAAAGCGCGCTGCAGGAATCTCTAGTGAATGCTAGCCAGCCATATAAATGCAAGGCAGTAAGCTCACTGGCTGCATATGCAGCATGAACAAATCAGCATGTGCCAAGTCGTTTAACTCTCTGAATATCATTGGTTATGTTAACACCCCATCGCCTGCGCCATCTAGAGTTTCATGACTGAACTATATATTTGTCCTCAATCTGTGCTTCGCATCAGAAATTTGGTCACAGGTCTGTTCTGATTGCAGACAGCAGTGGAAAAACAATGCTAAAAGCACATAATAAAAGGCAACGAACCATATAGTAATGCATTGGCAGGATAGGAAAATACATTTTTGAACATTTAAAAGGGACAAAAAAATTCCCATATCTTTTTGGCATTTTTGTTTACTTTTGTATGATAAACAATGTTGCTTCTTTATTGTGTCAGCACTCAGTGTCAAATATGCGTGCATGAAACTTTACTCCACATTCACAGCATCAGCATGACAGGACATGGAATAACCAGACTCACTTGGCAAGCTTCATTTCAATCTGCTGGCGGATCTCCTGGCGTTCCTGATCACTGCGCACAGGGAAGATGTTCCTGTCCTCCAGCTCCTGTTTACTGGGTCTGTTACGCAGCTTCACTGCCAGAAGCTCTTTTCTTATTCGTCGTGGAAGTGTACCTGCACAGACCCAAATAGACATACACATGGTCATTTATGATGGTGAAATGGACCAACAAGGTTTACTATAGGCACGTTCATGACCCAGAGGCAACAGGTTTCATAACGTCCATTCTATATGATTTGATGTATATCAGTTTGACTGTCAGCCTTCTAGAGAATTTAGTAGCATTTCCACTATGACCAATAATTTTGTTCCAAATACAGTTTTTTCAAAAGTACTTGTTCATCAGGGAGACAATGGTGTCATTGAAGAGCTGGAGATGAAATATAAGGTGTGTGAAGTAAACAAAGAGAAATCAGATATCACTTGTGAATAGAATATTTTTGTGATTTCCCTTATCAAATATTTCCAAAAGTCTCAAATTTGCTGTTTGTTTTGGTGACTTGTGTGCGCTGCCTGGTTTCATTCAGTCCTGTTTTTCTTCTGTCTCGGTCTCTGGCCCAGATGTAATGACAGCATTAGATGACTTAGATCATATGTAATGACTGCATTAGAAGTAGGGCACCAAATGTTGCTGACAAATCAAGTGTAGAAGTAGAGCCTCTTCATTTCTGGCACGAGGAGTATTCTGAATAGAATAAAATGCCCAAGAACTTCTACATTGTTAACTGGTACTCAGAGACCAATTTACCAAAAAAAAAAAAAACATTTGGATGTTTTGAAGAAAATATGAGTGGTTTTTTTGTTTAAATGTCTCTGACACTGAACCTGGGTGGTTGCCAGGATGTTACTACAGAGTGAAAATAGAAACAATTATATTAATTAAAATTACATTAAAATTAAAATAAATAAATAAACAAAAGCAGTAAAATGTAAAATAATAAAATATAATATTTTAAAATAGAAAATATTAACTAAATTTAAATATACTCAAATATATTAATAAATACTATAATATAATATAAATAATGCTAAAATAACACCGATCCCAAATCTCAGTTCAAATCCCCAACTCTAAGTGTAAGCAATAATGATAGTCTGTCATTTTCAGAATTTACATTTTTATTTTATTAAACAGACACTTTGCAAATATTGTTAACTAGCCAATCTTTTTATGAATTGTACTTTGCTGTTAACTCCGACAACCATTGTTCTCCAATTTGATTTAGATTATCCATTGCTTTACATATACACACATTGTGATTATTTATATATAAATATATATATATATATTTTTTATAATTTGTTTTTTTTAATTTATAATTTGTTTTTTTATGCCCACAGAAACAGACCAGAGATGACGGACTCGTTCCAGCTGTCTTGGTCACTGTAGAATTCATCCAGACGCATGTTCTCCTTGTTCTCTTCGGCCTCTTTTTTGTTCTCCACCTGTGCGCTCGGCTCAGTGCTGGTGGTGCGGGACAGCCGTCCGTCCGAGCGCCGTCTGGGGGAACTACGGATCTCCTTACCATGGAAACTATGCATAAAAATAAAAAAAACGTTGAAAACTGGATGATAATGCATCTGAACTCCCTGACTGTGCTTGATTTCCAATCCTGTCTCACCTGAGGGTTAAATACAGTTAAACGTACCATGTTTATACTTGAAAAGTCACACTATAGGAATAGTTCACCAATAAATGTGATGTGTGAGAACCCAACCGGTTAGTAGTCAATCATGTCAAACTTGGTGTGATGTGTTTTTATAATGGCCATCATTAAATGACCACATGCATAAATTACAGTGAAAAAAAATCTGATGGAAGATTTTCAGTGCGTAATGACACATACATTACTGTACGGGGTCAGAAAGTTTTGTTGTCGTTGTCGAAGAACATTAAAGGCAGAGTAAGTGATTTCTGGTAGCCAATGTTGATATTTGAAATCACCAACATTTCCCGACCAGGCGCCGAGTGGTGCCAATCACAACACACACTGGCCTTGCTAACCAATCACAGCACATTTCGTCTTTCAGAAGGCGGGCCTTCATTTGATACAGGAACTATTCAAGCCGTTCATGCCAGACTGGGGAGAGAGGTGTTGTAATAATGTAAAATATGTGAAAAATATGAAAAATAATGTGTTTTTCGAACAACCTAGTATGAGAGCCTGTTCTAGTACACCCCCAAAACAAAATCAAGACTTTGTAAGATGCATTAAATCGATCAAAAGTGACAGTGAAGACATTTGTAATGTTACAAAGGATTTTTAGTTTAAATAAATGCTGTTCTTTTGAACTTTCTATTCATCTGTGAATCCTGAAAAAAATAATGTGTCACCGTTTCCACAAAAATATTGAGCAGCACAACTGTTTTCAACATTGCTAATAATCAGAAATGTTTCTTGAGCAGCAGATCAGCATATTAGAATGATTTCTGAAGATCATGTGACACTGAAGACTGGAGTAATGATGCTGAAAATTCAGCTGCGCATCACAGAAATAAATTACAGTTTAACAGATATTCACATAGAAAGCAGCTGTTTTAAATTGTAATAATACTTCTGTATTTTTGGATCAAATAAATGCAGTTTTGGTGAGCATTTTACAATCTTTGAACGGTAGTGTAACTATCGTGTGACTACACAATTCAAACAAACTACTTTTATATGGTCCTTTTAGTAAATGATGACAGAATTTGGATGAATTATGCCTGAGAGACCGTCCCACTTAAGCGTCTCACCTGCCCTGCCGGTGTTTGGAGGCCAGCGCACGGTGCAGTTCCTCGATGATGCAGCTAGGGGGCAGCTGAGGGTGCATCAGACCTAAGTGAGGGGAGCCGGTGGGGGTGGAAAACCTGCCCCTCAGGGCGTCTTTGGGCAGGGTGAAGTTCCTGGGCAGCGTGGCTGGAGCGGAACGGCTCTGATTAGATTGGGGACCTAATGGACAAGAACAAAAAATAAATAAATAATAATGATCGTACTTCTGTGACTAATTTAGTTTCATTCTTTAAAACAAGCACTCCTCTGGGCATAGAAAACTATTATATAGCCTATGCTTTAGCCTATGCATTTCCAGCGATATCGTCGACTTGATTGCACAGAGACTATTTAAACTGAACTGAGCTGGATGATGATATCACTGAATTCAATGATGAACTGTCTTTAACTGAAAAATTAGTGTTTACTATTGTCCTTTTGCATTATTGACACACTATTTTCCTAATTAATGCTGTTCAGTTGCTTTGACATAATCTGTATTGTTAAAAGCGCTATATAAATAAAGGTGACTTGACTTGACTTGATATGCATTATGCATTATTTATGCATTGACTGTACTCTCAATGATACTGACTGTCCAGACTGCCCAGTCGAGAAAGCAGCTTCACAGGAAGGTTGGCTGGAGGAGTGTGGACTTCTCTGAGTGGTGGCTCCTCTTTTCTCTCCTCAGGGGCCTCAGCAGGCCCCACACTGGCCCCTCTGCTCGAGGCATCTACACGGGACTTCTCCTCGTCTTCACTTTGCTCAAGTTCCCCTTCTGTTTCTGTCATCTCTGCGGCGTCTCGCTCTGAAAAGAGATGGGGCCAGAAAAGAGTGTTCTGTAATCTCTGCCGCCACCTAGTGCTAATTCAGCGCTGCTCATTCTCTCAAGACTACTGTACAGATGTGTCCATTTTCAACATCTGAATGAGTCATCGCTTGTTACAAAATCATATCAAAAGACAAAGTGAAAATGTGCATAGCTTGCATAAAAAAATCAATTCTAACATATATTAATACACTGTAAAAAAAAAAAAAAAAAATTCAAATATGTAAAATTTAAAAAAATAAATATTATGTATGCATGTCTTGAAAATATTGTTACAGTCTTTAGTTCATGTGTTATTGCCATTTATTTGTAATTGTTTGTGAAATTTATATTAATACACTGTAAAAAAAAAATATATATATTTCAAATATGTAAAATTTAAAAAATAAATATTATTTATGCATGTCTTGAAAATATTGTTACAGTCTTTAGTTCATGTGTTATTGCCATTTATTTGTAATTGTTTGTGAAATTTACTAGCAGTGAAAACTGTTTATACACTCTTTTTTTTCAGTGTCGTCAACACGAAACATCATGTGCATCCCATTTTACTTCCCTAATGAGTTCCATTCATAAAACAGAATACTCAACAAAAAAGAAAGAAAGAAAGAAATCAGATGGAAACTGTTTTTATCCATGAGCTTGCAGTGAATTTTTTGCACTGAAAAAAATTGGTGTATGATTTACTTTGAAACAATTTTCACTCTGAAATTGCTAATAAATTTCACAAATTTCACAAAGAAACAGCAAGTGGCACATTGAATTAAACTTGACATTTTGAAGTAGAAAGACTGAAACAGTGTTTTCTTGTAAAACATACTCCAATAATCTTTATTTACAACATGGTCAAGGTCAAGTTCTCCCACCGGAGCATTCAATTACAACAGCATTATTGTTGAAACATAGCAACAGTAACATTACAATGACTTTAACTATTAACTATTATGAGTACAAGGACAAAGATTTTTCACATTGGACTAATGGAAAACCTAATTTCAGGAATGTGTGTTCATAAAGTTAATAGTGTCAATTATCATTTTGCAGGTCATGTGTGCACAGATCCTGACCTGAGGACAGATTGTCCTCATCAGACCCGAGATCGTCTGTGTTGCTGGCCAGTGGCGCCATGGGCTCATCCTCTCGCTCCTCTCCGTCGGACTCGTCCAGCATGGGGCTTCCTGGCTCGTCTGTATTCCCGCCACACACAAGGCCAGACTCTGCAAGCATGGGAAAAACGCAGCAATCTCAACGGCTGTCATCACATTCTCATAATAGCCTCATCCCTCTCCTGGTGGTCAAACAGGACAAGGTGATCGTGCTACCGTTACGCGTGTATGCTGCTGGTGAACAGCCGCTAATAGCGGGGAGCATTTGGCACTGCTGAAAGAGTGATGTGGCAGTTTCTCACCCATGCCAGCCTCTGCCAGGTCCTTCCTGACAAGATCGTCACGATTCTGCCTGGTGGGCACTTTCCTCTCCAGCCCTGCAGATGCCATCAGATAGAGTTAAATACAGATCTCGCTGAACACAAACACTAACACTACAGTCCTTCAGTCTCCACAATCAAGCGTTGTGCGAAAGATACTAATAATCATTTATGGAACTTAGGGCTGTCAAAATTCATTCTTAAGTGCATGAGATAAATTAAAAATGTTGAACAATTATAATTGATTTTGAACAAAATGATTTACTTTGAAATAAAGTAACAACTAAAGAACGATGTCACAGACATTTTTATAATAAATTATACATTTTTCTAGTTATGTAAAGCTCTAAAACATTTTATTGTGTAGAAACTGCTATTTGTGAGTAAATGATAGTAATAATAATAATAATAATAATAATAATATATTTTTTAAACCCTGTAATCACAAATGACAAGAAAAGTCACAATGCATTGGTAATAAAACATGTAATTGTACGGCGTCCCGCACATGACATGCAAGAAAAAATAAATAAATTGTGCACACGATTACTATTTCGTTCCCTCGATTTATAAATTGTGCGCAAAATTTACTCATTCGTTCTCTCGATTTATAAATCGTGTGCACGATTTAGCAAATCGAGGGAACGAAATAGTAATCGTGTGCACGATTTAGCAAATCGAGGGAATGAAATAGTAATCGTGCACAATTTAGCAAATTGAAGGATTCGAAATAGCAAATCGAGGGAACGAAATAGTAATCATGTGCCCAATTTAGCAAATCGAGGGAGCGAAATAGTAAATCCAGAGAACGAAATAGTAATCATGTGCACGATTTAGTAAATCGAGGGAACGAAATAGTAATCGTGTGCACGATTTAGTAAATCGAGACCTCGATTTATAAATTGTGCACACGATTTACTAATTCGTTCCCTCAATTTGCTAAGTCGTGCACACGATTTATAAATCGAGAGAACGAATTAGTAAATGTGCACGATTTAGTAAATCGAGGGAACGAAATAGTAATCGTGTGCATGATTTAGCAAATCGAGGGAATTAATTAGTAAATCATGCGCACAATTTATAAATTGAGGGAACTAAATAGTAAATCGTGCACACAATTTAGCCTACTATTTTTTTCCTGCATGCCATGTGCGGGGCTCCGTATAATTGAAACAATTACATGTTTAAATTTATACAAATTTTGATCATTTATAAATATTTTATTGAATTACTTAAATTTATTATTATTATTGTTATTATTAAATAAAACAATTTATATAAATCTAAACCAATTATTTTTAAATAATATGTTTTAAATACATTGCAAATAAAATGTAAATTATTTTAATAATTAAATAATATTTATATAAACATCTAAATATTTAATTAAACTCATTTAAATTGGCACTCCTAGTTTCTGTACGTTACGTCTTTGACAGTCAGAAAGGTTGAGAACCATTGCTCTAGTGTCTTGTAGCTTTTATTAAATGGTAAAATTATTACACACAATTTATTTTATTGTCAATATTTAATTTTTCAAAATTCATTTTATTAAAGAAATGATCAGTGTTCAGTACAAGTGTATGTCTATTAACACCATTTGCGGTATAATATCAATGAATAAAGAAAATATTTGGACTAAACAAGCAGCTTTCCACTATTTCTTGTCTGTTTGTTTCTGACAGTCTATCAGTTCATGCACTACATGTGAGGATTTTTCAGACAGTATTTCTGCGGGTTACATTACACCAGTAGATGTCTTCATGATTGAATCACTGAATCATTCATCCAACCAATTTGGATTCATTCAGAGAGAGAGAAAAAAACTACCATTCTGCTTTGAAATTATCTGCACTTGCACTACTGTGTCTAAAATGTTACTCAATATTGACTTCTTGTTTATTGAACAATTGAACTGTTTATTGCCTGTTGATATTTAAATTAATCACACTGTTGCTTGAGTGATTTTTCTTACATTTTTCATTAACCTGTCAGGAACTACTCATTTTATTACTGAAATTATAGTAATATAGTGTAATAGCATGAAAGCTAAGATGCAATGACATTCATTTGATGGGGAAATAATTATCCATGTGATCTTAATAAAATATTATATAACATTTAGATTGTTTTTTTTTTCTAACTCACCTGTAGAGCCCTGTCTCAGTTTTTCATTTTTCTTTTTCCTCCACTTCCAGGGCTTGAAGATGCGTCCCAGGCTGGCCAGTTTACTGCTGCGGCGGATGGGGGGAGTTCGGACCCCTGACACAAGACAACCAGAGTGAAGTGCTCTGTGCTGATCCATTACATCTACAACAAAAACACAGACAAGCAAAAACATTCTCAGAGAAGGCTACTACTAAACCTAAAGCCTAACTGTCCACTCCTGATATTAATATCCAGTTGCATCCAGTCCGATTTCAGATTCTGAAAGTTCAGTGTAAATGAACCCTTAATGTTGCGATGTGCATGACATGTATTCCAAACAAAACTTCAGTGCATACGCAGTTGCCGCCTTTAGAGCCTGTGAAAGCCACTGCGGTGATGACAAATCCTGACACACATGTCAGAAGAACTTATTTTTAGTAATAATTAGTAAATATTCAGTCTCTTCCACTAACCAGGTCAAAAGATGTGAGATGAAAACAAACGGTTGCACTTTCGTAAGACGTACACTGCATGTAAACAATGTGAAAACTGAATAGAAAACTGATTCGAGCGTTTATACGCTTCATTTTTGTATCCTGTTGATTGGATTATTTCAGGTCTACACCACCTTTTCCAATCCATTCAAAACTGAATTTATGGTAACACTTTAGATCAGGGAACACATATTCACTATTAACTGAGAGTTTTCTGAACAAACTCCTAATTTGCTGCTTATTAATAGTTAGCAAGGCAAGTTTAGATGTGGGGTGGATTAAGGGATCTAAAATACGGTCATGTAGAATAAGGTATTAATATGTGCTAATAAACAGCCAATGTGCTAGTAATATGCATGCTAATAAGCAGCTGATTAATAGCGAGAATTGGTCCTTGAAATAAAGTGTTACCAAATTCATTCGTTGAGGTGTTTGCGTGAAGGCTTTTCCATTCTATTGATCCATTTGGGTGCATGTGAACATAGCTACTGACAGCATTTTGGATCCCGTTTACACCAGTATTTAGTGTTGCCCACTTGACATCAGACCACCTGAGACGGATGTTAATAACAGCTGCAAAAGGGGCCTGTAAGAGCCAATGATATTCTGTGGGGAGTGAATGGTGTCAACAAGGCCTGTGTCGAATCTCAGGACACATGGGTGAGCATTTGCTGTGCCAACACGATTTGTTTACCAAGGTGGAACAGCATATGGGTCATCTCCCCTAAGGCAAAACATTAGTTTTAATTCAAAATCTAAAGAAACACATGAAAAACTGACCAGAAATGGATCTGTTAGTCTGAAATCTGATAGTTCTGTTGCTATTTACTCAACCTCATGTCATTTGAAACCTGAATGATGTTCTTCCTTCCAAAGAACACAAAAAGAGAAATTGTGAAGAATGTTTATGCTGCTCTTTTCCGTTGAAATTAAAATAAAAAATGACTAAAACAAGATGAAAAACACCAAGAAAAGTTGTTCATTATGTTCCAAGTCTTCTGAAAACATACAATAGCACTGTAAGGAAAAAACTGACAATACTTTCAGTTTTTTCCTTACTCTCGTTTGTGTTTGCACATTTTCAAACATGCTATGTGAAAACAGATGGAACCAGGCTTGATGCTAATTTTTCCAAATGCGATTGGTTTCTTACTAGTCACATGACTTATATGGCAAGTTCAGTGAATAATGATGTACAGAAAGTTAGTTTACAGGTTGCATGGATTACTTTTGTTTTTTGAAAGCTCTTAGTCACTTTATGCTCAATCACATGCAGAAGAGCTCACGTTGGCACATGCCACTGTATTACTCAAATGAAGAGCCACCAGTTTCTTTAAATTTCTGGTGAATCCTGTTCTATGACAAACTGCAGTGGACACAGAGCTGTGCATTATGTCTGTCTCACATGGTCTGCACAGACACCAACACACAAACAATTGACTGTTTTAAAGGGCAGTCCTGGATTACCCACGGAAATCAAGTCAGTCCTGCAGCTCAAAATGCTCCTCGGTTCACTGACAGCTGATGAACTTCAAATCCACACCAACTTCCATACATCAATCTAGCAGACAGGCTGCCAATGGATCAATCTGTCTCAAACCCCATCAAACACATGACTTGACTGCGTCCACAAGACCCTTTGAGTAAGAGTTACCGGGTCCACCGTAATGAGGCAGCGACAGGCCTCTGCAGCGCTGCTGGAGACTCAAACCCTGTGACGGAGCAGGAATAGAAGCATCTCTCCTACACAGTCTGGCTGAGATGGAGAGTTGACACCTCAGGAAGAGTGCAGATGAACCGTGGGCAGCACTGAGAGCTTCTATCTCTGTCTGTTTCTTCCGTTTGTCACACCTAAAACCGCACAAAAATTAAACAACAACATCAACTAACACCTGTTAATATCAGAAGGAATGGTGACGGATGTAAACTAATTTATAATACATTTATATTATAACCAATCCTCTACAATCCTTTCTTTAGATAATATGTGTGCAAAACTCCTATCATTATACTAGATCAGGGGTGTTCAACCTTCATCCCCGATCCAACCAATCAGAGACTTATATGTATATAATATATATAAGTCTCTGATATTTTGGGGTGTGTTCCCCCATAGTACGATGCAACACTGGAAAAAAGGAACTAGCAAGCCAGCTAAAGAACTGGGTGGGCTTTCCAAACGTCAAAAAGAGCTTTATTGCCAAGAATGTTTACACACACAAGGAATTTGTCTGCTTTGAGTGCGGAAGAAATTACAGACAGTGCAGACATACATGATAGTGCACAGTAGAGATTAAATATAACACTAATACAGTCATGGCCAAAAGTTTTGGCAGTGACATAAATTTTGTGTTTTGCAAAGTTTGCTGCTTAAGCTGTTGTGGTGTTCATTCATATTGTTTCTAGATTATTATGTAGAGTGATCAGATGCATTTGAAATAATTGCTAAAAGCTTCATTGGCCAAAAAATTAACTTTTCACACAAAAAAGAAAAACTTCACTGTTTTTTTATCCAGACACAAAATGACCAGCTAACATTAATTGACTAATCATATCAGCAGCACATGTGAAAGTGTAATGAGTATTAGTCAGGTTAATCCCTACCATATTAATTAGATTGTAAGAGCAAACTGATTGCTATAAAAGTAGGGAAGAAGCACTTCCAATCATTGTGTTCTTGTTATCACCAGCAGTGCAGAGCTTGCTCAGGAATGGCAGCAGGTTGGTGTGAGAGCATCTGCATGCACAGTGAGGCCAAGACTTTTTGACAACGGCCTGGTGTCAAGAAGGGCAGCAAAGAAGCCTCTTCTCTCCAAGAAAAACGTCAAGGACAGACTGAAATTCTGCAGGAAGTACAAGGATTGGACAGCAGAAGACTGGTGCAAAGTTATTTTCTCTCATGAAGCTCCCTTCCGACTGTTTGGGACATCTAGAAAATCGATTGTTCGGAGAAGAAAAGGTGAACGCTACCATGAGTCCTGTGTTGTGCCAACATCGAAGCATCCTGAGACCATCCATGTGTGGAGTTGCTTTTCAATCAAGGGAGTGGGCTCTCTCATAATTCTGCCCAAAAACACTGCCATGAATAAAGAATGGTATCAAAACGTTCTGCAAAAGCGACTTCTTCCAACGATCCACAAGCAATTTGGTGATGATCCATGCATTTTCCAGCATGATGGAGCACCATGTCACAAAGCAAAGAAGTGGCTCGAAGATCATTACATTGAAATTTTGAATCTGTGGCCAGGCAACTCCCCGGATCTCAATCCCATAGAGAACCTGTGGTCAGTCCTCAAAAGGCGAGTGGACAAGCAGAAGCCCACAAATTGTGATCAACATGAGAACTAATAAGGCAAGAATGGATCGCCATCAGTCAGGATTTGGCCCAGAAGCTAATATCGAGTCTTCACTAATGAGCTGATGAGTTGAATCAGGTGTGTTTGAATAGGGAGACATCTAAAATGTGCAGTGTTGGGGGTTCTCCAGGACCACGATTGGGAACCACTGCCATAGAGAACCTGTATCTGCAAATACTGAAGCAGCAAACTTTGCAAAACACAAAATTTATGTCACTGCCAAAACTTTTGGCCACGACCGTATAAGAAAAACAGAAAATGTAATCATGCAATATACAGTAAAACAGAAGTAGAACTTATGGTATTGAAGGCCGAACTGAAGTCTACAAACAAGATCCTTGTGTAAGTCCCAGGTCTATCAAGATGTTGAAGAATATAATGCAGTCCCATGATGAGTGCATCATCCACAGACCTGTTTGCTCTGTAGGCAACCTGAAGAGGATCTAGCAAGGGTCCAGTGATGTCCTTCAGGTCCAACACCTGTCTCTCAAATGACTTCATGACCACAGGCGTGAGAGTGACAGGTCTGTAGTCGTTAAGTCCAGTGATTTTGGGTTTTTGGGGACCGGAATGATAGTGGAGTGTTTGAAGCAGGAGGGGACTATACACTGCTCCAGTGATCTGTTGAAGATCTGTGTAAAGATGGGGGCCAGTTGGTCAGCACAGACTTTTAAGGCCGGGACACACCAAGTTGACTTAAAAGAACTAGCGGTAACAAAAGCCAACGGTGAAGCATCTGGACCAAAAAGCTGCACTTGAACACACCGCTCAGACTACAGCCGTCTGCAAACTAACAAGTGCATTCTGCGCCTGCGTGAGAGGAATTAACTGTCTATATCAGCAGCTATCAATAGCATATAGTCATCAATCAAAAGGAGAAACCGAAACAAGGATATACAAGATGCAGATATGAAATGTAAAGCTTGGTGCTTGGTGTGTCCCAGGCTTTAGACAAGCAGTTAAACACCGTCTGGGCCTGAAGCTTTTTTAGTCTTCTGTTTTCAGAAGACCCAGTTCACGTCCTGTACACAGACCTTAAGTGCAGGTTTAATGGTAGGAGAGGGAGGGAGAGGGTTGCAGGGGGGTATTAGTGCAGGGTTTAGTTTAGCTTAGTTTAGTTTAGTTTATTTTCTTATATAGCACATTTCTACTGCCTTCAGTGTGAAGTGCAGATCAGAGAGGGTGGGGGGTGTGAGACTGGGCTTTTCAAACCGGCAGTAAAACACATTCAGATCGTCAACCAGTTGTTGATTCTCCACAGACTGTGGGGCTGGTGCACATGGTGATGTTCCTTAGACCAGTCCATACTGACGCCGGGTCCTTGGCTGAAAACTGCTTTTTTTTTCAGCTTTTCTGAGTAGCTTTTTTAGCCACTCTGATCTCCTTTGTTAGTTCTGGCTGATTATACACTTCTGTAAGCATCCTCTTTGGCATGACGAAGCTGTTTTAGTTTCCCAGTAAACCATGGTTTATCATTGTTGAATGATAGGAATGTCCTGGTAGGAAACGTACATATCCTCACAGAAACTGATATATGAAGTTACAGTCTCTGTGAGCTTATCCAGATTGGTGGCTGCAGCTTCAAAAACACTCCAATAAAAAAAATTAAATTAAAAAAAACAACAACACTAACTATGATCACAAGTTATTTTTACCAAAGTCCCTTTAATGAGGCAGGTCATTTCACTCAGTGGCGATCTTTGAAACGCCTCTCAAACAGCTATTTTAGTCATGCAAGTGCAGCTCCTCCATCTCTTTGAATGGGGAAACATCAAATTTTCCAAAACAGTTCGCCATGCTTATGATTAAATTTCATAGTTAAGATCATCAATGAAATCTGAAAACAACTGTCTCATAAATGGTTTTTATGCTCAACTAACTATGGAAGAAAAATAATGACAAATGTCTTTGAAACAAAAAAGCATGTTGAATTGCACTAACTGAAAAAATAATGCATTAACAGTGCTTGCATTTTAATGCCTTGTATTTTCAGGGTTTGCATTTTTAGGGTCTGAAATTTAACATAGTTGTCTCCTTTGGTAGAGAAAGCTGCTTACATGTGGCTTCACGGGGAAAATGTGTGTGAAATGTTTTGAATTGAAATATCCAAACAACTATGTTAAATTTCAGACCCTAAAAATGCAAACCCTGAAAATACAAGGCATTAAAATGCAAGTACTGTTAATGCAATGCATAATTTTTTTCAGTTTTCAACATGCTTTTTTGTTTCAAAGACATTTATCATTATTTTTCTTCCATAACTAGCGCAGTCGGTTATGGTTAGAGAGTTGGACTTGTAACCCAAAGGTTGTGGATTCGAGTCTCAGGTCCTGCATGAATTGTCGGTGGGGTGAGTGAAAAACCAATGCTCTCTTCCACCCTCAATACCACGACTGAGGTGAGACCCTTGAGCAAGGCACTGAACCCCCAACTGCTCCCCGGTAGCAGCTGCAATATGGCTGCCCACTGCTCTGGGGGTGTGTTCACGGTGTGTGTGTGTGTGTGTGTGTGTGTGTGTGTGTGTGTGTGTGTGTGTGTGTGTGTGTGTGTGTCTGTCTGTCTGTCTGTGTGCACTTGGATGGGTTAAATGCAGAGCACAAATTCCGAGCATGGGTCACCATACTTGGCCACACGTCACTTCACTTCACTATAAAAAGCATATTTTTCAGACTAGACCAGCCAATGCACATGTGCAGCTCTGGGCGTGCGTCTCAGGACGCTGACTGTTCCTATAGCAACCGGAGACTCAAAAAGCAGCTGCAGTGACACAATGACTTCATCAATTAGCGATTGGCTCTTTTGTTTAGAAAGTGGGACTATTCCGCCATATTGTGCATTGCACTCTTCCATTCATTAGTAATATAAGTGCACCCTCTTTATATATCTAAAGTCTTTGTTTTTACCTACTAAGTTGCGTGGTTGGAACTACAGCTCTCGAGCTGTTGTTTGAAGCACAGTTTCTTGTTAGCATAGCATATGGTTTTTAATAGATCATGCTCTTAAGCACAAGCTAACATGCAGTACAATCAATATCTGTCAGATATATACAGTATATATATATATATATATATATATATATATCATTCTACATATTTTAGTTTGTCAAGAGAATGAAAGCTGTGTTTTTAAAGAGTGTGCATGCGTTAATGTGATCTAATAAATAATGCATTGCATCTTTAATTTGCTAATCTTACTTAAGAGCATGATCTATTTAAGTCCAGATCACACTAACTAGAAACTATAAGAGCAGTAGTTTCAACCATACAGCTTTGCGATGCTATATGCAGTAATGGCACAGAGGAAGAATATAGTTGGAATCGTTTTTTTTTTTTTTAATTCCAGCTGATGAATAATAACAACAGCCGATCAGAATCCACCTAACTTTAAAGAGCATTTAAAGTGGCAGATGACAAAACTGCAGCACATGCTTATAATAAACAGAATGTTACAGTCTGTTTGTGTGGACACTAATATAGTTACCGTTCTTGGTGTTAATAAATTAAAAGTAGGCTATTAATAAATTTCAGCATTAATAATAGAAATGCTTGCCTTAGCAGGCACCATTAAATATATAATCAGTAATGTAAAACAAACAATACAATAATTTGATGCTTCATTTAGTGAAAGCTTACAATGAATCATGCATCACACACACCGCTCTATGGTGGATCAGTGCAATCAAAAAAGGGCACAATTTCTGTAGTTTGAAGGCTGATATAAAAAAAAATCGTTGACGAAAATAAAATTGCATTTGTTGTATTTATTATGCCAAGGGTGGTGTGGTTCTTTCTGATGCAGCTAAATATTATCACAGTATGTGGTAAAGCATGGCAGCACGTGGGTGGTGGGATGGATCTCTGTAATATTAGTGATGGAAAGGACCACACTCCCCTTCCAGCTAAGCTCTCCTTTAAAAAAAACAAAAAAAAAACATAACCATAACAAAATCATTTATGTTTGTCGACATTTATTCATGCTGAATGTAGTAGCTAAGATCAACACTGTGCGATGTATCACACTCAACAAACTGCACATTAATGTAATGCATTTATATAAAAGCTCAGCATCACTGCTATCACATGTAACGTTTCAATAGAGAGCAGAGGATGTAATGCAGCGTAGATTTCTCCAAGATGCCGGTGTGGTGCAGTCAGACAGAGCCCAGACGATGTAAAGCAGGTCAGCTGTTCATGTCTTCCTAAATCAGCAGTGCAGAATCCAGGTCAAGCCTTTTAGTTACTGCAGCTAAAACACAACCCAGGGTCAGAGCGCCGTTGCCATGACGACTCCTCTGGATGCTGCAGCTCAGCCCCTCTGAGGCGCAGCATCACTAATGGGGGTTGCTGGGTGGATGGGGAGGCTGTTGCCACGCAGAGCGACTAGAAACCCACGAGAGCCAATCGGAGTTGAGCTCCGCGGAACACACACCAGGCATCCCTCTATTTATAATTTCTAGATGTTGTTATGAAGAATTTATCATGGGATGCTCAGAAGCGACTGGAGAGATGTAGTGCATGTCATTCATATCGAAATATATATATACTGTATATATGCATGGAAAAATGGATGAGTAAACCCCACGTGATGAACCCCCACACGGCTTTCCCTGAATTAGGAAGGTGATCTGGTGTTTTCCGTACTCTCTCTGTACGCTGCTTGAGTGTTTCATAACATCTGCACAAGACCTCTTCTGTTATTAGACTGTGAGAAAATAAATCAATAGGAAGATCTTCAACAGAAGCCAATACAAAAAGACTCTTCCCTTGACCATGAAACCAGGGTGTGAAATAATGGTTGTAGTGGGTTTTTCGACCCCCACACATCTTTATTGTTATTTACAGTAGGCTAACAAGGCACTGATATTTTAGAAGCAACATCTTGGTGAATGTCTGAAGGGTCTTCAGTTGCGATTGCTATAGTTAAAACTCAAATTCTGCACGTTGCTTTGATTCGAAGCATGTCAGATTTAGCATGAATTATGCTTTTGGTGCAAATAATGTAGGCCTAAATGCAAATTTAGAACATATTTGAAATGCTACTTCACACTACATCCAAGCTCAGTCAGTAACTCTCAGAAAAAGAAAAAAATATATATTTTCCTCATGCATAACAAATAAACTGTGATGAATTCAATAGAATAGATGTTCCATAATAAATGCACTTACGTGTCTTTTCAGTAACTTCCCGCAGACGCTCAAGAGTTCAGCACGTTCTGCTGTGTCTGTGTGTGTCACGATCAAAATGTGTGAGAACAAGGACAGCTGGACTTTGAATCTTCCCTGCTTCCATGAACATGACAAAACATTCCTTATCACTGATGAGAAGCGAGCAGTCATTCCCACAGCGCTCCGTCAGCAGAATCACTCACGTGCGCGCAGCATCATCCCGCGCCCTACAATAACCCAGCACCGCGCGAGCGAAAGAGCATTTCATTTCATTAATGTGTGGTTGCATTCTTGCATAAATGCATTATAAAAGCATATGTGCACTATATTCTTCTGAAGCCATAACATGCTTTATGTATCTTTGCAAAAATTATAACTATTTAAAAATATAAGACAAGAGAAAAATGTTGGTTTAGATGGGACATAACATGTAAACCACCCATTAACATGTCACATCTCATAATAGACTGCAATGCAGTCAAGGGCACATGAGTTAACTGGTAAACACTCAGCGGCTCTTTCTCTGGGTTTTTGAAAAGTATTTTCTCTTTCATTACACATCTGGAGTCACATAGGCTTAATTATGAAATCATGTTCAGTACAAAATGAATTGCTTTATTTCACACTCAGATGTCGGCTGCAGCTCCTCAGTGCCAAGACTGCTTGTTTACATCATACTAACGCTATTGAGAGCGTGCTGATGGACATATGACTCCCTGAATTGCTGCAGAGAAAGCAATCATTCTGAATAGAGATTATGGCATTTAAGAGTAGAAATGAGAAATCTGGCTTCAGAAGAAGTTGATTGTCTGCTTGAACATCTTCTTTTGTGTCTCACAGAAAAAGAAAAAATATAATTTTGGGTGTCCAACTGTCCCTTTAAATGACCATCATAACATCACCAACACAGCTACATTATTATAGCAAATAACAGTATGTTGAACATCCAAGAGAGCAGATGAGAGGCTGATGGCGTACAGGAAAATGTCAAGAGGTTTGTTTGCTTCCATCTCTTCATGAGCCTTCATTGGCTTGCTAACAAATTGGCAACACAAACTAGGTCATGATGTAAAATTGATTAGTTGTGGTCCAATTTTTTAAATGTTTCATCACATTGATCTGTGTACATAATTACCACATAATGGGAGTCCCCCATGGATCGAGACTCCTCTGGACTGAGCATTTAATGTTTGTTTATTGTGACAGCAGCTCAGAATCTAATTCTCTTCTTGATTTCACATCGTTCAGAGCTAATATGAACACTGACAAGGATGAAGTGAAGTTAACTAGCGTCTGAAGACTGTAGCGGTAAGTAACGTCGCATTAAAGAGAGAAAGTATCTCTGAGGACTTGTAATGGAGATCAGTCAATATTTAGAAATATTGTATTACAGACACAATCGATTGCGGTCGGTGCAGCATAAATGCTGTTTAAAGTTTTCAGTGGTTGTCGGGCTCATGGGAATGGAGTCAACAACATCAGAGTAGATGTCTGGCATGAATCAAAGCATCAGGCGTATGCAAAAGAATATATCTACTGTCACAGAACTGCAGAGTGCTTTATGATTGATTTTTCTGTGCTAAAACCACACTTTGACCATTTAGAATACAAAATATTTATGGCCCAGGACTGTCAGCAGACACACAACAGCAATAGTGTTTACATTTAGCATTAAATATGCATCGGCACTGAGTTCAGCATTTCTTTCAGGCCTTGGGAATTCAGTCATGCTGAACTTTAGAGACTGAAGGGATGAATATGGAAGAATGTGATTTGCCTCGACTCACACAGGATGCCAGACTGTGACTTTGTTTCGTTCTGTATCAATAGTTCATTCCCTTTGAAACACGCCTTTGAGCAACTTCCACAGAAGTGTTTTTTGTTTGTTTTTTTCCAGAAAGCTATTGACAGCATATCGACTCAATTAATGCACAAAGAAAAATAAATGTATATGAATGTGCCCATGGAAGTAATTTTCAACACAAAATGTTGCCATCAAAGGGGCGCAGCACAGCAGAAAAAGGTTTTGTGTTTGTGTAGAGGTATGTCTGAAAGCGTTGAGTCATCCAGCATCATTTCCCAAGCTTAACTCTGCAGCAAAACAGCCTCATGTGTGCTTGTTTGTCTTGAATGTTTTTGAGTGGGAGGCTTATTGTTATTTTTAATCATAGAGACAGGAAATATAGGGAGGAAAGTGAGCGCGACTTTAACTAATCATGGATTTATAGGGTATACAGTAGCACAGTGGTGTTACAAACAATTAATTTGATTGTTATTACCGGTAATTAAATTTGCTTATATGATATGCTACTGTTCAAAAGTTTGGGGTCAGTAATATTTTTTATTCATCAAGGATGCATTAAATTGATCAAATGTGACAGTACAGACACTGATAATGTTACAAAAGATTTCTATTTCAAATAAATGCTGTTCTTTTGAACTTCAACAAGGAAACACGGTTTCCACAAAAATATTGGGCAGCACAACATTTTCAGCATTGATAATAATCAGAAATGTTTCTTGAGCAGCATATTAGAAGGATTTCTGAAGATCATGTGACACTGAAGACTGGAGGAATGATGCTGAAAATTCAGCTGCGCATCACAGGAATAAATTGCACATTTTAAATATATTTCAACAGTAAACAGTTATTTAAATTGAAATAATATTTCACAACGTTACTGTTTTTACTGTATTTTTAATCAAATAAATGCAGCTTTTGTGAGCAGAAGAAACTTCTTTCAAAAACATTTAATCGATCCTAAACTTTTGAATGGTAATCTTTTATATTTAAATGTTTAATTAAACAATAATATTTATGAGTTATATTATTTATTATATTATAACAATACTTAAAAAAATCTTCAAAGCATACATCTTAAATCATGCTCATAAAAAGACATGTATTCCACCGCCACCAGTAACCAGAGGCTCAATAGTCTCGTATGTGGTAATGAGAAAGATCATGTGGGATTCCTCTGAGACGGATAAAACAGCCACAGGTTTGGAAAGTAGCCAGCTCTATGACAGTGAGCCTTACAGCAGTCTGAGGTGAGCATGAGAATGACTAATGACTAATGCATCATTCACTTCCACAGGGCTAAATGTTCTCCATCTCTCCTGAGCAGCACAGACGCCTCACAGAGAAAGAGAACAGCAGTTACAAAACTGCACTTATGAAACCGGTATATGCCACTGCAGTGCTGTGCTTCAGCAAACCACTAATACACAGATGCATCAAAACTGAAACGTCTGATTGTGACAATGTCTCAAATATGGCATGGAAATAATTCATTCTATGTCTTCTGTGAATATGTTTAAACTCCGTTCCACACAGCTTGCTTGAAGTGCACACGACACATTTTGACTGCAGAAGGATTTAGTTATAAACATGCTGCAGCTACTGGACACCACAGTAAAAGTAATGAAATCCAAGCAGTTTGTGAGGCAAACAACTGCTGTCGTGACCATAATGCAAGTAGCCATTCAGCAGCTAAATGATGTGCGGATGTCTTATAGGGTTGCCAGACTCTGCAGAGGAAAACAAGGAACACTCTCAGTTTTTCTTGTTAGGAAACTATGAGAAACTCTCCATTTAATTACAGCACATCTGAGACGTACACGACTGACTATATTGTAAACAAAAATGAAAAGCTACCCAGAGTGTAGAAATGAAAGAGCAGATGAAAGTCTAATTATGTGACATATGCATTTGAGATCCAATCAATGTTTGATCCAATCTATGGTTTCGGGAAACACTGAATTAATGGACTATGTTGGTGACAATGAAATCTGCGACCATACTGGCTAACAACACTTGAAAAAGCCATAGTGGTCAACCACTTGTGAAAAAGAAGTGAGCTTAGCACGTATAGTGCATTTGTAGTGTGCATCAATTCTTTAGAGTATGTTAAAAAAAAAAGCCTGTACTTGCAGATAATATAATATTAATGAAATAAAAGGCCACTTAATTGTGTATAAAGAGAGTCACTTTCATGCCTGTTCCTTAACACACTTAAGTACACTTTTAAAAAGTGTGCTTTGTAATAAAGTCAATGTAAAAGTTTGACTTTAAAATACATTTAAAATCATGTCTTAATAATCTTTTGTTGTGCTTGTTGTACACTTATTTTGATGTGTTGACGAACATACTAAAGCGCAACTAAATTCATAGCATGTACTAAATTGCAGCTTCATCATGTGTTCGTCAAATGTGTAACTACAAATATATTTAAATACATTACATTCAAACTAGAAATGACATTGAAGTATATTTTAGTTTATCATAAATGCTTAGGAGTACATTCAGAAGTACTGTTCAAAGACAGTACAATTATGAATTTACATATAAAGATGCACTTAAGTGTAATGTAATGTAAGTCCTACTTGAGTGGGTCAAAAAAAACCTCTTAATAATTGCATTTAATATAAACTTTAACTATTATACATTTTCATTTAAATGTAAATCACATTCAGTTAATTGTCTAAAAACATTACATTCAGTTCGCACTTAAGCATATTATTTTAAAGTAGATTATTTCCATAATAAATAATCTTTTTAAAAGTATGCAATAGTTTACTTCTTTTTCACAAGAGTAATCGAGTTTGAAAACGTTTACTCTGCAAAACATTGAAATAATCAGTCATATTTTCAAAGTGGATTTTGCTGTTGCCTGGAAGGATGAAAATCCTGATTTCTTGAGACCATAAAAATCTCTTAGTTATATATGTTGTTGTTTTTCAACAGTCTCTAAATGAGAGCACAATCAGAGGGGCCTGACGATGAGTCCTGATTCATGACCTCTCTGAGTGTGTTGTTTTTCTCTCAATCGCTCGTTCTCGCGCTTGCTTTGATGTGTGGGAGAGCGGCAGCTACATCCGTCCTGCTGGGCATCAGCATGCTGCCCTAATTACCGCCCAAAATTAGGGAAAAGCTCTCCATTCCACATGCAAAACATCCTACATTTTCATGCTGTATGGCTTAACATATTCATTACAATATTTTATTCTCTGATTGGCATGTTGAGATCTAGGCAACATATTATTTAGGAGGCGTCTTAGAGAGCAAGATCGTACATTTTGAGGAATATCGGGTGGGTGTGTTTTTTCAATGTGCGTATTTTGGTGTTATTCAGTTCTGCAAGCATTTAGGTCAATGTGTGCATCATTCATAAAGACACTTGCAGCAGTCAGGAGTGCATGGTTGATGGCTCTTAACTGCACTCCCTTAGGGCCATTTCAAATTAGCATGGCATGGAAATAAAAAAGTGTAACATAGGATTGAACGACATATGGGGCTCCCTGTGGAGGTCAGTAAACCCAACCCCCAAACACACATGACCGTATGGGATATTCTGTGGTTCACAACTGGTTTGAATTCAGGACCCAATACAGGAACAACATTGTAAACACAGATAGCCTTAAAATGAGACTCTGTGGAGTATGAATGAATTAATGAATAGTAGAACAGTATTGATGACCATTAATTTATTTACCACAACATCCATCAGATGACTTTGGAAGAATTGGAATATAGTGCGCAAGTCATATAGATACTTTTATTCTTTTTTGGGGTGCTTTTGCATCCATTTTTGGAGCAAGTGTTCAAACACTTCAGTCCGCATTATAATTACATGGAAATGTGCAATAAAGAATTTCTTTTTTTTCTCTTTTTTTTTTTTTGTTCCACCCAATAAAGTAAAATACAAAGTGAGGGTGAGTAAATAATCACAGAATTTCACATTTTTGGCTGAAATATTCGTCTTTAGATTTAGTTTGCATTATTTTGTTCATGGCTTTCACAGTTTAGGCCCTGTCACTGAATGTTTGAATGGATGCACAGACTTCAACATCAACAGCATAAGAGATCAAAAGCATCTTCTCCTCTTTTTTGTGATAAGCCTGTTTATTTTGCTATCCTGCCTATTAATTATTATAAAGTTGCTTTTTATTGTTTGCACTGAACTGTTTTTTTCCCTGTAGTCTGCAATCTTTAAGGAAAAACTTAAAATGTACTCCCCCTCAGGCCATAATAACACTTCCTCCAGTGAAAAAGTGCATCTCCTGTTGTCTCTCATGTCAAAATCCACCCACATATGTGTTTAGAGCTGTTTTGGCTTGTAAACGGTGCTTGATCTGTGCAGATTTCTCTCCTGATTCAGAACAGATGACTTTTTCATCAGAGGAAGCGTTATTATGGATAGAGGACTTGTATTTTATGTGAAAGCAAAGGTTTAAAGTTAAAAAACGTCTTAATGCTGTATTAGTTTCAGCTTTTGTCTTCTCCAGATGTTAACTGATGGACTGGAGTGCTGTGGATTACTTGTGGATTATTGTGATGTTTTTATCAGCTGTTTGGACCCTCATTCTAACGGCACCCATTCACTGTAATGCTAAGCTTCTCCAAATCTGCTCCCATGAACAAATAAACACATCTGCATCTTTGATGGCCTGAGGCTGAGCAAATTTTCATTTCTGGGTGAATTATTCCTTTAAAAGAACAAACTGGCACCCCACTTTTCCATCTTGACCCATTGTTCTGGTTTGTTTTGCATCCTTTGGTTTATGCTGAATGGTGTGCATGCCAGTCTTTTCCCGCCGTCTCGTTTCTCAAGAGCTGTTATCCTCTGCAGTGAATGGGTGCCGTCAGAATAACTGTTTTGGACTGTTTTGTCTTGTGCCGATTTCTCTCCTGATTCAGAACAGATGACTTTTTCATCAGAGGAAGCGTTATTATGGATAGAGGACTTGTATTTTATGTGAAAGCAAAGGTTTAAAGTTAAAAAACGTCTTAATGCTGTATTAGTTTCAGCTTTTGTCTTCTCCAGATGTTAACTGATGGACTGGAGTGCTGTGGATTACTTGTGGATTATTGTGATGTTTTTATCAACTGTTTGGACCCTCATTCTAACGGCACCCATTCACTGTAATGCTAAGCTTCTCCAAATCTGCTCCCATGAACAAATAAACACATCTGCATCTTTGATGGCCTGAGGCTGAGCAAATTTTCATTTCTGGGTGAATTATTCCTTTAAAAGAACAAACTGGCACCCCACTTTTCCATCTTGACCCATTGTTCTGGTTTGTTTTGCATCCTTTGGTTTATGCTGAATGGTGTGCATGCCAGTCTTTTCCCGCCGTCTCGTTTCTCAAGAGCTGTTGGCGTCTGAGCTAATCTGCTCTCTGGCGGCGTGTGCAAATGTCGATTTAATGAAGTGTGGAGCGTCTTGAGTGATGGCTACAGTTCATAATCTCTCTGCTCTCTCAAGCCTGCTTTTGCGAGCTGGTCAGAGCAGAAACAAACACTCCCACTTTCTCTTTCAAGCTCCAGCTATCTTCAATCAGAGGTCCCGCCTTCCGCTGTCACTCATCCAAACCATCCAATGGGAGTGAGGTGTGTCAGGGCCCTGGGAACATCATAATTCTGCCCGTCGTGGTGCTCAGCTTGGGAAGTCGGGGAAAGCTCTGCCTGGTACTGTGTGGGAGGGGAACCGAGTCAAATCGGAGTTTGACTACAAGCATGTGTATTCGGTTTTACAAACGCTGCTGTCAGTGTGACAGATTACAACTAGTCCTGAGCGAACTCAGTGGAGAATAGAGCCCTGAAAGAGCACACAGTGTGATGCACCTAAAGCTCGGACTTTCAACAGGCATTTACTTCACCCTACGAAGACCAAAATAATAATCAAAAGGAAGTAAAGACATTTGCTTCAGATCATATTCAACTAGTGTGATGGGCTGCAAAGTTTCTTAGCATTCTGGTGTTTTAGGATTAGTATTGACTAATTAAAGTTGTCATCATTTGTGAATATTCTTGTTCTCCTCATTTGAATTGTATTACATTTCAGTAGTACAGTTTGTCCATATTTTACCCAGCGCTGAGTTGTATTTAACCCAGCATTGTTTAGAGTGTACAGATGCGCTCACACTAATGACGATAACTATAAAGATAACGATAACAATAATTAGCATCCACGCGGTTGTCGGATGGAGTAGAATAGAGCGCTTTTTAAAACTTTACAGTTACAGTTCACATTATAGTTATCATGCTTGGTGTAAACGGGCCATCTATTTTCCAAACCGCTTGTCCTATGTAGGGTCACGGGGAGATTTTTCAAAATATGAATCAATAATTGACCATTCAAAATAACAAACTATAAATAATATAATCAATTAACTATATAATAAAAAAAGTATTTGGGATGTCTGATAAGAACTAATTAATATAAAAAATATCAAAAGGACTTCTATGTAAAACATGGGTAACACTTTATTTCGATAGTCCACTTTAGACATTCTATTAACAGTAAGTAACTTTGCAACTACATGTCAACTAGCAGTTAGTAGAGTATTAGTAGACTGTCTGCTTAATATCTTCTAACACTTTCTTTGTCAACATTCTACTAACCCTAAACCTACCCTTAACGGTCTACTCTGAGAGTTAGTAGACATGTAGTTGCAAATTAATGAGAATTAGTTGACATGTAGTTGACATGTAGTTAGAAAGTTACTTATAGTTAGTAGAATGTCTAAAGTGGACTATCGAAATAAAGTGTAACCAAAACATGTCATGTTGAATTAATTTGGTAAACATATAACCTTTTATGAAAAAGATATAGTTTTAACTGATTCAATACGAAAATGTGTCAGTGGAGTGACTGTTTATTTTAGTTTACTTTTAATTAGGTGAAACAGCATGCAACACCAATACAGAGCGTTCCAGATTTAATATAACAAAGCAGGTTTAATACAATATTGATCGAGTTTCTTTTTTTTTGTGTGAAATTTGAATGAATTTTCAACACAATTCTACACCAAAAAATGGAGTAGGATTTACTTTGAAACAATTTTCACTCAGAAATGTCTAACACATTTCACAAATGATTACAAGGAAACGGCAAGTGACACATTTATTTAGACGTGAAATCAGTCTGAAATGATATTTTCTTGTAAAATATACTCCGATAATCTTTAGTTTTATTTACAACCTTAAAAAATCCTTTTACCGTGTAGAATGACCCAGCTCTAATGCTGCATTTCAACACTGGTACTGTATGGCTCTGTCCCTCAACGCTCCGCACATACACAGTGAAACTGAAGGTCACTTAAGACTGATGGGTCATCGGTGACCTTGAGCAGAACTTGCCCAAAGCGCAGCACACCGTAACCCCCTGCTGTCGGCCAGGTGGCCACGTAACAATTGCCTCGACATCGTATGCTAGTCACAGACCGACCGCAGTGACACTGGATGGGAACCAAAAGCGCTTGCAATCCCCCACAAGCCACCAGATCTGACTCATTCCTCAGCAGTCTGAGCATACAGTCTATTGTTTTGGGATGTACTAAGGACTTCTATGGACTTCCACAGCGTAAACAAACTTGAATAACCGTTGTCTCAGCAGTAATGAGTCTTCCACAGAGGCTGTGTAGATCCATTTGGCAGGGCCTTTCGTCTCTTAACCTCCCTCTTTAGCACCATTTTCTCAGTCCCCAGGGGAACATGCAGGCAGGTGCCTTTTTATAGACCTCCTACTTTTTCTGGCACTTCCCAGCATGCCTCAAATAATGTCATAGGACTCTCATTTATTAATGTCCCGTCTCCTATACACAGCTTTAAGAACAGAGGTCAGAACACATTATAATGCAAACAGGACAGTGGATACAGAGTCCTTGCAGTAAAGTCCTTATCACAAATTACACCCAGACAGGGTGATCAGGACCCCGATGCCATGTGAGGACAACTTGTATCCTCCTGAAGGAATGGTTAATTACCCGATAAATAAATGCATGGACATGAAATGTTGATTTGAGTCTAGTGTTGGGAATCAACCCGAAAAAACGAAACCTCTGAATGGACTATGGCCAAGACAGTGCACAAGGAGTACTTCCTTAAAAAAGCTGCCACTCATTTCATTTAATCGCGATCTCACAAATTTCCGTTATAATCGATGAATCTCTTTACTCTGCACAATTATTCTCTTATTAACATCGTGTCTACACTTTGTTTATTATGATGAGAGGATTCGCGAGGTTGTACAACTCAGAAGTCAGCACTGAACAAAACTGCGGCATTTTGAACAGTGAGTGGATTCTGAATTAAAACACCTCTGATTGGCCATTGCGTTCAAGAATAAGATAAGAATAAGATAATGCCCAGATAGCAAGAGGTCTGTTAAAGATGGCTTCATCTGGAAAGCATCTGCTGTGTACAAAAGAACTTTCCCAAAGCGCAGCCCACCGTAACCCCTGCTGTCGGCCAGGTGGTCACCTAACAATTGCCTCGACATCGTGACACTGGATGAGAACCAAACACGCTTGTAATCCCCTCACAAGCTACCAGAACTGCCTTATTCCTCAGAAGTCTGAGCATACAGTCTTGTTTTGGGATGCACTAAGGACTTCTATGGGTTTCCACAGTGTAAACAAACTCGATTAATTGTTGTCTCAGCAGTGCTGAGACTTCCACAGAGGCTGTGTAGAAATGCTGTACTCCTGCAGATCCATTTGGCAGAGCCTCTCGTCTCTTAACCTCCCTCTTTAGCACCATTTTCTCAGTCCCCAGGGGAACATGCAGGCAGGTGCCTTTTTATAGACCTCCTACTTTTTCTGGCACTTCCCAGCATGCCTCAAATAATGTCATAGGACTCTCATTTATTAATGTCCCGTCTCCTATACACAGCTTTAAGAACAGAGGTCAGAACACATTATAATGCAAACAGGACAGTGGATACAGAGTCCTTGCAGTAAAGTCCTTATCACAAATTACACCCAGACAGGGTGATCAGGACCCCGATGCCATGTGAGGACAACTTGTATCCTCCTGAAGGAATGGTTAATTACCCGATAAATAAATGCATGGACATGAAATGTTGATTTGAGTCTAGTGTTGGGAATCAACCCGAAAAAACGAAACCTCTGAATGGACTATGGCCAAGACAGTGCACAAGGAGTACTTCCTTAAAAAAGCTGCCACTCATTTCATTTAATCGCGATCTCACAAATTTCCGTTATAATCGATGAATCTCTTTACTCTGCACAATTATTCTCTTATTAACATCGTGTCTACACTTTGTTTATTATGATGAGAGGATTCGCGAGGTTGTACAACTCAGAAGTCAGCACTGAACAAAACTGCGGCATTTTGAACAGTGAGTGGATTCTGAATTAAAACACCTCTGATTGGCCATTGCGTTCAAGAATAAGATAAGAATAAGATAATGCCCAGATAGCAAGAGGTCTGTTAAAGATGGCTTCATCTGGAAAGCATCTGCTGTGTACAAACATCTGATAGACGTCTGTAAGATGTCAGTTTTACATACATTATAAATCATAAACATCTTAAATACATCTTCTAGACGTCTATTTGACATCTGATAGGAAACTTCCTATAGACGTAAAAATTACGTCTTGCAGATGTAAATGCAGACGTCAAATAGACGTCTCTGTGATGTATGTGTGCTATCAGGGCACTGATTAATAGAATAATCAGACACAACTCATTTCATTTTTTTTTTCTATTAATCAGTGTCAGAACCATTAAAGTAGTAATTTTCTGTATTTTATTTTTGTTAAAAACTGAAAAATGAATGGATGCAAAAGTACACGGACCGTACACGACCCAATTCATTACTATTTTGCGTTTTGATGAACTGCAAATTTGTGTGAATTCATACAATCTCATTTGTATGTTTATATGCTTTTTTTTTTTTTTGCTTTCGTCACACTGATTTTCATTTGCGTACAAATTCATACAAAATTGCCATCTCGTAAAATAGATGCGTTTCTCATTAGACTGGGTTGGTGGAAATGGAATCGGAACCAGATTTGTGTAATTCGTTAAGATTCCCATTACCATCTTACCCATGCACTACTATAATTGCTTTTGATTTCTAACTCACTCATGTCTCTGCTTAAAATCCTCTTAATTTATGAGAAGTTCACAGATCCAATGATTTCAGTCAACCCAAAATTCCCTAGAGAATGGACACTAAAACCGGGAAATCAGTTATGCAAATTAAGCAAAGTTCAAATTTATCTTTTACAAAGTTAAAGAAACAAACAACAGCTGACCAGGCCCACATAAAATCTGTGTCTGTAAGCAGAACTCCACAGAAAGCTCCTCAGACTTCAGCAGAATTAGAACGCAACTCGTTCACAATGTTTTACACATTCCCTCTCCCTTACATCTTCAATATTGAACTATCTGGGCTGATTTGATAGTACTTTCAGACGGTTTGAAGGAAATGGAGCTGGCAGGTCTGTAACAGCTCTGCCTGTGTCGTCCTCAACCTCAGCAGTGCGCTTACGTCTCTTTGAAGAGCTCCCTCCTGCATGCTCTGGATTAATCACCGCTCTGAATATTCACTGCAAAAATCCTACAACGGCTAAATATAGATGGCTGATTAATAAAACATGAATACAAATGAGGTGGGGGGTCTTAATCTAATAGTCCTAAAATCAGTGGAACATTTAAGAGTCTCATCCAATGAAAATAAGGGAGAATCATGGGTAGTCTTTGATGTACACGCAAAACTGATCCAATAGGGTCCTGTCGATTAGAGGAGGAGGATAATCCAGCTCAAGACACCCTTGGAGCCACTCTGGGGACAAAGAGACTGATCTGTGACCAGCTCCCCCATCCCAAACACTAACCATCTGCAGACTTCAAATGGGGCTAAACTGATCTAAGATCAGTATGGAGGAAAAATATCAGGAAGATTTTTACACTTTCTGTAGAAAACATGAGTGGTGATTGTTCATGCAAAAATTTCCAGTGCACTGATCACGTGTTTGCCAGGGGTTTGCTGTGTGGTTTTCCGAGGTGTTCTGAGTTGTATAGTGTGTTGCTATTTTATTTCTTTTTTTTTTACCAGCAAAGTCAAAAATGTCCACCCCAAGTCTCTGTGATATTCTGTAGTCCCTAAATATGATTCAAGAAATAAATATATAAATGATAAAATAAATGATAAATGAAAATCTATTTTGTTGTCTGGCAGGTGAAAAATACAGTCACAAAAAAGCAAACCTCGCCTCAACAAGCCACATGATTTGAAGTATTCATGTCCTGGTCAAGCAGTCTAAGTTATGTGTTTAAGTATTATACTTAAGGCCAAAGTATACTTCAGTTTTTACACGTACGCGAGGTCGCACGTGCGCATTGACTTGGTTTTGCAGTAATCAGTTGTTCCACAAGGTGGCAACACTGGCCCGGGCTGTTGTTTCACAGTAGAAAACGAAACCAAAGAGACAGAACTACAACAAAACAGCAGAAACTGTAACAACAACAGACGGCTGCATTGACAAGCGCTTGTGTAAGAGGGTTATGAGACAGCAGCAACTTTAGTTTACTAGAGTACACATAAATTTTTATCGCTCATGACTTTCTAGAGCACATGTGTCGATCGCCTGCATTTGCCTACACCTCAAATGGACTATACTTTGAAAGGCTACGCATACAAATGTGCAAAAAAAAAAAAAGAAGTATACTTGGACCCTTAAAGTTAGGGGTCTTTAAAAATCTCCAACCCTATCAGCCTAAAACACAAACACTAAAACACAGCTATATATAAATAAGCTGAAATGTGTTGGGTGCTAAAGAGCACTGCAATGATAATCTTCACAGGTGAACACAAGTTTTATGAATATTGAAGCCTAAAAACAATTGGCAGAAGTAAAAAGCTAAATGTACGCTATGAACTACACCATGGTCACATGGCTTCAACGTTACCATAAAAAATTACAACTATTAACACAATGAGGCTGTGAAAGCGACTAGTGAGTAGATGAGTTTACCTGTTTGGCGTGATGATGTTTAATGTCCTTGACCTCAGGACGATGGCACCGGAAGTGCTAAACCGTTTGTGGGTTTTGGCCTACAACAATACATCACCCCTGCAGCACTCTATTACATACACAGATCATTACAAGATAATCAATCTGAGACATGTGCATGTCAGTGGAAATTACAGTTCATGGCCTGTAAATGTTGCTTCAGCAGCTGACGAGTCAGTCTCTACATCCTGTCCAGTGAACTACACACAGCTACAACATTAAAAGACCCTTCAGTGGCCTGCTGCTACCCACCACAGTGTGGAGGAAGGGCTCTTAATACTCCACAATTGGGAGAACGAGTGGCTAACAAGTCAATGTTTAGCTAGTGTGGGCTACATCTGTGCAGATAGATTCCCTCTTCAACCCTAAACAATCTGTGCGACCATTCAGCTCTGCATCGCTGTCTGTTTGGACCGTAATACGTAAATGTGGCCCAAACATTCATGCATCTGCTGCACAGCTGATGCTCTCTCTTGTCCTCTCTTCAGCGTTCCTCCTGTACAGTATCTGTTTATCTCTGTCTTTTCGAATGAGGGCTTTGGCTCTGTTTCTCAAGTGCAGGCTCAAGAGGCGAGATCAAAGCTGCAGTGGGTGTGCTGCAGGGATGAAAGGCTTTGTTCTCACCAGTGGAAGAGACGAGAAGGCTTGGCCAGTGGCATCACTGCCATGTCGCATTTTGTTATGCAGCATGCTGCCAATATTCTGATGTGCACTGAGATGTGATTATATGGACTGGTGTGCATTTAAAGGGAAGAAATCTTCTCATCTTCTGAAAAAGCACATATTGTCCAGTACTTTGGGACAGTATTTTCATGGTCTTGGTCTTGTCCAGTCACTACAGATACATTTTATGGTCTGTGCTGACTGGTGTATATGATTGGCTCTGAATCGTCCTCTTTTTGACTCAGACACGACCTACTCAGAATGAGCTTGTCTCAACTACAACACTGTTAACAAGTGCTGGTTGGAGTGCCACAACACTGAGCATCGCTGAGCTGCCTGTCAAATACTGTGTGCCTTTGAGGAGTTTTGAGGAGTCTCTTGTTAGTATGGTCATGTGGTCGCCATGATTTTGCCAAGTAAGACATGTTCCTGGATCAACATTATTGTCCAAAAATATAGACTTAACCCAATCCCTACCCCTAAACCTAACCCTACCCATAATTTATTCCTAAAATCAGTGGGAAATGATAGCTGATTAACAAGGGTGTAGAAGCACCTAATCCTGATTGTAAGCCTAAAACAGATATTTCCTGAAAAGTTATCTCTCAATTCTGATTGGTTGATTGAAATGATGTTCCAGGATCAACAAGGATGTTGATCCAGGAACATGTTGTACCTGGTGAAATCACGCTCACCGTGGTCATGTGGTGTGTTCAAGTCCTTCTGGCAAGGTCTTATTTACGAGAATTTACAAAATCTCTATGGTCGGAGCAATGCAATACCAAAAATTAAGCAAGATCAACTCTACTTCTTCAAAATAATGAATAAAGAAAGTGCACCGTGAGTGTCTTTGCTTTTTTTATGCTTTTATTTAGTTTATGAAGGTGCTGCAAATTCAGTCATTATATGTTCTATCATAATTGTACGATACTATGTGACTTAGCTAGTTTTATTGTAAATGAAAAATTTATAATTTCTATATATAATAATTTCAGCAAATTTACCATCAAAACAGATGCTGCATTTATTGTGTTCTGCATATTTTCTCGTTCACACTTTTTGTAAGCTTTATATTCATCTGACTTGTAAATATGTTTTTTTTTTTCAACGTGACTTGAACACACCAATAGTGTCATGCAGCCAGTTTGTAAAGTTTGGGCCATTTTTGCAGCTTATTAAGGCCAAGAAATGCCCACTTTGACAGGAAGAGACTGTTTGACATGTAAACCGACAAACCTGACTTTGTTTTGCTTTTCTCTTTAGAAGGCATTGAGGGGCTGGATTATCAAAAATGCAAAAATACAAAATAATTACACAGCATAATTTCTGCTTGTATATATAGTTTCATCGCCGCTAAATGTAAAATAAAACTCTGAGTATCTTTTAAAGATTTACATTTTGCTTTATTCAAAGCACTTCACTGTGCATTCAAGGCATAGATTTATCAGTATACGTGTTCTTGGCATTGCAAGCCATGCTGTACACTGTAAAAGTAAAAATGTGCAGTTTGACTTTTAAAAACAGCTTTTGTTGGTGTAACTTCATTAGGTTGATTCAGTCGCACTGAATAATACTTTTGACTTCAACAGAACCAGTGTATTTAGGTGTTTCCACATGAATGTTAGGTTATGTAATAAAACATGTTTTACACCAGCTGAGTCCCAGAAGTTAATTAATGGCGATTTGAAATATGTGTACTTCTAGCACAACAAAAGATTAATAAAACATGATGATTTATTGTACTTTACAGACTTTTTTTTACATTACTACAAAGTGCACTTTTTAAAAGTATGTTTTCCTTAAATGTGTTTAAAAAAGTGTACTTGTGAAAGTGGTGTTTAATTTAAGTAATATCACATTTTCTACGAGTACATTTTTCATTTTAAGATTTGAAGGGCACTACAATTGCACAATAAGGCAGTAATGTTAAGTTCAGTGTAACACATTACAAATAGTGCGAATTACGTAATCAGATTACTTACAGAGTAAGAAGCAAAGCAATGCATTACCTTCAAATTTACAAGAAAACATCTGTTACTTTTTCAAATAAGTTTCTTTGTTTTCCCATTTATTGACTGCCAGCTCTCCTGTCCCGTGTTGAGAGGAATTAGGAGTGATGTGCAGAGACAGAGGCACTTCATTCAGACTGAGGCTTATTCATTTCACTTTTGGTGTGAAAGGGCCTTTACAGTTGCCAAAAATATAACTTTTGGGTTTTTTTGTTATTAGAAATAAATAAGCAAACCCAGCTCAGGTGGCAAAAGTAATACAATGCAATGCAATACAATTAGTTGATTTTTTTTTTTAATGGAGTAGCACGGTTTTATCATCCATTACTTTAAAGGGGTCATATGATGTTGCTAAAAAGAACATTATTTTGTGTATTTGGTGTAATGAAATGTGTTTATGCGGTTTAAAGTAAAAAAACCCACATTATTTTCCACATACTGTACATTATTGTTTCTCCTCTATGCCCCGCCTTTCTGAAACGCGTCGATTTTTACAAAACTCATCGGTCTGAAAAACGAGGTGTGCTC
>NW_015657993.1:17911-23491 GCF_001515625.1 Sinocyclocheilus rhinocerous | reverse complement strand
GCGTGGCTGACTCTTAACTTTTATAAAGAATATCTCTTTGGATTTGAGACTTTAGTCTTTGCAACTTTACAGATCTTCTTTATGCACCAAGAGCTTGTAACACTCCAAAGAGAAAGGAACAATTGAAATTGCATCAAAAAAAAAAAACTTTAACCAACAGTGGTTTAGTTACATCAACTTCACATAATAAACCACAAGCAACAAGCAGCCCTCAAACAAACATACCCATATTAGTTACAGGAGGATATAAATAAGGTTTTGACTAGTATAGCTATACGCTGATTATACCGCAGTATCCAGTCCACTAACATGCCACATAATTTGGGAAAGTGTGCATCAGTTAAGTAAGCAACATGTATTAAGCCGTTGATATGTTACTGGGCCGGTGTGATCAGCGACAAATGCAAGGATAAATGTTCACCACCT
Source organism: Sinocyclocheilus rhinocerous (assembly GCF_001515625.1). Classification (NCBI taxonomy): domain Eukaryota; kingdom Metazoa; phylum Chordata; class Actinopteri; order Cypriniformes; family Cyprinidae; genus Sinocyclocheilus; species Sinocyclocheilus rhinocerous. The sequence goes on along the minus strand of NW_015657993.1, from coordinate 23,065 downwards.
GTCTGCGTCCAAACAGAGAGCTTTTAACACATTTCAGTCACTAATCCCACATTAGCCTTCCAGGGTGAGTAGTTTCCACATGCAAAAGAAAGTGATGCAGAAGTACATTTAGAAATAATAAATGTTGATTATCACATAAACATAAGCGAGTAAATGTTTATTGCGGCAGATACAAACGCATTTCCACCACTACAGAACTAGTCAGAAGCAACAAATGCTTTCTCATGTACTCTCACTAAAATGTGTATTTTGGCCCTCAGCGACTGTACGATTGGAAAGGCTCTAATGAAGCCATTACAAACACTTTGCTACAACTTGAAGTAATGAAGGCTCGTCCTCCATTCAGTCATCCTTCCAGCAGCAGGATGAATCACAATCTAGCACACATATTACTCAATGCAACTAAAGGTCAGTAAAAGAAACGATTCACAGCTGTAATTAGTAACGTGTGCTGCTGGGCGAATGCAGAGGACACTGAAGGTAAAAAGACTGGGCAAACACGTCGCTTTTAATATCAAGCTTTAACTCAATACTAAAACGAGCTCATCATGCTGGACTTTTCAGGATGAGCATCCATCAGTCACGGGGAAGCCCGGCGCGTCACAGCAGCATCAGCACCAGCAGAGCACAGGATGAACATAACACAGTCGGCATGCCACTGAGACATTTCATCAACAACATCAGCAGCAGCCAGTGGGCAATGCTGGAGTAAAGACATGCAGTCATGCCAATATTAGTGATGGTTTTCTCGATAAACGGCAGCTGCTCCTATGTGTAGTAACTATCCCTCCGCCATGGTCAAATCAGATGTCTGCGCAGTAAAGAGATACGGGTTTTCTGTATGTAGATCACTCACCTGTGCTGTTCGTATAAACGACACGCGTGTCGGTGAGGATGCTCGGGTCACTTTGAGATCTTCCTCTCTGCACAACGCAATCTTCTGATCCATCTGATGTGGCCATGGAGATGAGAACAGACGATAATGTAGGAAAAGCCGATCTGTGTGTGGGGGTATGAGCAGCGAGCGAGATTCAGTCTGACAGCAGCAGCATCAGCAGCGCTGGAGGAGGAGAGCAGTGCGCATGCGTGTGCTGATGGAGCCCACGGACTGGAGGCGCATCTGGGTAGATTTTTTTTTTTTTAAACATTATGAAACACATAATTGGTTATTATGGCATCCTTCGTGAGTTTTACAGGTGAAAGTGTATTCACAATTGTCATATGTCATGCAATCGTTGTTATTTGAAACGCATTCAAGAGAAGCGTGTTACAGGGATTTCTCAGAGGAACTACAGAATCATTAGCCTGTGACGCCCTCCTGTGGGCTCTTTGTGGTATTGGAGCCACACGTCTGATGATGATGAGAGGTGAAATAAAGCAAGAACAGTCTGATAGAATCGATCAGATCGGAATGATTCAAAGCAGTTTTTACATGTTCTTTCGAGCAACAGTTCCCACCTAAACACAACACACAAGGCAAAATGTTGTGGGTTTTCACATAGGAGAGAGAGATATTCTTGTGATATTTAGGGTAAAACATACATTTCAGATTACTGAACATTCAAAACCAGTTTTAATATATATAAAAAAAAATTATTGGTTATCTAGCTATAGAAAACATTAGGGGAATGTTCCATTCTATTCAATTTTGCAAACGATAAGGGAACGTTCTTTTTGAATGTTCTGTGATGTTGCTATAAATGTTACGCCCTCCTGTGGGCTCTTTGTGGTATTGGAGCCACACGTCTGATGATGATGAGAGGTGAAATAAAGCAAGAACAGTCTGATAGAATCGATCAGATCGGAATGATTCAAAGCAGTTTTTACATGTTCTTTCGAGCAACAGTTCCCACCTAAACACAACACACAAGGCAAAATGTTGTGGGTTTTCACATAGGAGAGAGAGATATTCTTGTGATATTTAGGGTAAAACATACATTTCAGATTACTGAACATTCAAAACCAGTTTTAATATATATTAAAAAAAAAAATTCTTGGTTATCTAGCTATAGAAAACATTAGGGGAATGTTCCATTCTATTCAATTTTGCAAACAATAAGGGAACGTTCTTTTTGAATGTTCTGTGATGTTGCTATAAATGTTGAAGGACATTTGTTAATGTCATGATGTTAAGCAATGTTCATTTTAGCAATAACTGGTTATAGCTGTTAGTCTTTGTTCACTTTAAGGGGCGGGGATAGTCCGGCGCGGCGGAAGGCCGGGCTAGAGGGAGTTAAGAGTTAGTTGGGAGAGTGAGAGCACAGAGCAGCGAGTGCTATTCTCTTACTTGTTGTTCTTCTGTTTTCTTCGGTGTACGGCGTGGGTTACGGCCATAACAGTAACCCTCCTTCAGTGCTTTAATAAAGTTACAGAGCGACTGAGAACGCCTGGTTCATTAGTAGCGAAACGCTACAGTTCTCTAAACGTTCTGAAAGGCGATCGTTTAAAAAAAAGAAAAACGTTAGATGAATGTCCAGCTAAAACATTAAATAAATAAATGAATAAAACCTTCCATGAACAATGTATAAATAATGCTTTTGTGGACGTTATTAAGTAAGGGATAAAGTACATCCAGCAGGTTGTTATCTCAGAATAAACCCTGACAGGGTGATCTTCGCGGAGGGGTCTTGTATCAGCCTGAAGTGGTTTATTCTGAGATAACAACCGGCTGGATGTACACTATCCCGCTTATTACACGGCTAAAAAGATTTGTTTTTACCATATATGTTGAAATTAATGCTGAAGTCTTCCATTAACGCGCGGTGGTTAAGTGTTTTCAGTCACAAGATGGCGCCAGACAGTCAACGATAGCGGAGTGACTCCGAATTGAGGCGGTAATTAAAGCAAAAGGAGCCCCTACCATGTATTGAGTACATGTACAGTAAATGAACATACTTTCCAGAAGGAATGCTTTCCAACAATTCACTAAAAATGTTTTTATGAAGTATTCTATTTTATGTTCTTATGAAGTATTCTAATTTGTTGAGATATTGAATTGGTGGGTTTTTGTTAAATGTGAGCCAAAATCATCACAATTAAAAGAACCAAAGACTTAACTACTTCAGTCTGTGTGCATTGAATTTATTTTATACACGAGTTTCACAATTTGAGTTGAATTACTGAAATAAATGAACTTTTCCATGACATTCTAATTTATTGAGATGCACCTGTAAGTAGTACCGGTCAAGATAAATCGTAGTACCCGGATGAGCGGTGTGTTATTCAATTTGGCGGTTGTTATCTGGGAATAACATAACACTGGATGGCGCGATTGACCAATCAGAATCAAGTATTCCACAGAGCCGTGTAAAAAAAAATCTTTGAACAAATGTTCTATTAATGTTACTGGAACGTTTTTTCATAATTTTAAGAGAACCTTGCCATAATGTTCCCTGTTATATGTAAAACAAATAATAAATACAAACTTAGCTGCATTACACACTATTTCGATATTTATTAGCTATATGAATAAGTTCTACATATCATGCAAAGATTAATTTAAGGAAATTGCATATTGACATATTTACAAAAATTATTGTAGCTGCATGTATTTGACCAACAGATGTCCTCAGCGTGCGCTGTTCCGTTCGAAACAGTGAATCATGGTTCAATTGATTCGAAGATTCAGAAGGATTCATTTCTCCCATTACTAATGCAATCCTTTCCATTTATATGCACCTATATAGCAATGTGCAGCGAAATATTTCACTACGGAATTTAAAGAATGCCACGCGCACTGCCGTGAACCTTTTGGCGCAAATGAATCGTTGAACGGGTTTTGAATCGCTTCCGCCTTCCTTCACACAGATGCAGTAAATATGGCTGAAGGCGGTAGTGAATCTCGAGTAGATATTGTAGTAAACCATGCGTCTAAGTCAAGTGAAGCTGATCTCAGAAGTGTTCTGGTTACAAGTTTTTTGAATTTAGACAAGCTCGACACCGACCTGTACAGGTAAACAAATGACATTTTCACAATACAGTATATGGCTAGATATCCCGTATTACCTATAACACCACAACACAACAGAAATCTGAATGAGTCATTTCGTTTTGTGTGTGTATATATATATACACCACACTAACAAAAAGTACCATGTTTTTCTTTCTCACAGAGGGACACATCACTGGGTTCCTCGCACTAAACGCCTGTTCGGGGGCCAGATTGTTGGACAGGCTCTTGTAGCCGCAGCCAATTCTGTCAGTGAGCATCTCTGTGCCCATTCACTGCACTGCTACTTTGTGAGAGCAGGTAAATTCTGACTTTTTTCTAATTACATATAGGCTTATGCATATGGAAAGTTTGGTTTCCCCTTTATTTTTTCAGCACTTGCGTGTTTCAGGGGACCCAAAGGTGCCTGTGCTGTACCAGGTGGAAAGGACTCGGGATGGCCGCAGTTTCTGTGTGCGATCTGTCAAAGCCATTCAGCACGGTCAGCCCATACTGATCTGTCAGGCATCGTTTCACATGCAGCAGCCGAGTCCTCTGGAGCATCAGTTCAGCATGCCCTCCGTCCCGCCGCCGGACACGCTGCACACCGTAGAGGAGCTCATTCAGCGCTACCTCAGGTCTCAACCAAAACAATGTGCCTGCCGTAGTGTATTATTAAAGGAACACTCCACTATTTTTGAAAATAGGCTCATTTTCCAACTCCCCTAGAGTTAAACAGTTGAGTTTTACCGTTTTCAAATCCATTCAGCCGATCTCCGGGTCTGGCGGTAGCACTTTTAGCTGTAGCTTAGCATAGATCATTGAATCTGATTAGACCGTTAGCATCTCGCTCAAAAATGACCAAAGAGTTTCTATATTTTTCCTATTTAAAACTTGACTCTTCTGTAGTTACATCGTGTACTAAGACCGACGGAAAATTAAAAGTTGCGATTTTCTAGGCCGATATGGCTAGGAACTATACTCTCAACTATACTACTATTCCGGCGTAATAATCAAGGAACTTTGCTGCATGATATTACGCAGCGCCTGAAAATAGGCTTATTGGAAGTTACCTAGCTGGGGACTATTTTCAGGCGCTGCGTAATAGATAAGGAAAAATCATAATAAATAGAAAAAATATCGAAACTCTTTGGTCATTTTTGAGCGAGATGCTAACGGTCTAATCAAATTCAATGATCTATGCTAAGCTACAGCTAAAAGTGCTA
>NW_015657993.1:4141-14851 GCF_001515625.1 Sinocyclocheilus rhinocerous | reverse complement strand
AAGTTACGGCTTCTTTCTTTCCGTGAACATTTGGGCGGGGTTATGTAAATCTTCCCACATCGTGACGTAGACATGTGGGGCGTGTTAGAACGAGCCGTTTTAGGTAGGCGTGGTTGACTCTTAACTTTTATAAAGAATATCTCTTTGGATTTGAGACTTTAGTCTTTGCAACTTTAGGGATATTATCTATTCATGAACAGCTTGTAACACTCCAAAGAGAAAGGAAAACTTGAAATCGCATCATATGACCCCTTTAACACCTGTTTTAAACGTCACACTTTTACACATGATTTTCGTTTTGTTTTACAGCGATCCAAACCTGGCAGACAATACACGACAGGGTTTAAATAAAATCCTTGCTGATGAAGTTCCTATAGAGATCAAGCCAGTCAACCCACCTGATTTTTATAGTCGTGTTGCCATGGAACCGAAGAAATTATTCTGGGTGCGAGCGAGAGGGCATATAGGTATAATAAACATGTCACCAACCTCTTCTTTATAGTAAAAAACACCTATAATGATGCCATTTGTGATTAATGAAATGTAATTAATATGCCATCCAAGTAGTTGTGAGGATAAAAGTAAAAGTGCAAGACTATTTTTCTTTTCAGATGGATGAACCTCAAATTATAATTTTTTTTTTTACATTATTCAGGGATCCCACAGTCAATAAAAAAATCCAGGAGTTCCCTTGAGAAAAAGGGAAACACTTAAGAGAGCATAATTTTATGTAATGTTATAATTACTTAAGTTGTTTTTGAAATATGGTTAAACAAGCATTTGTGGAAAATTTAAATATATTTTTTTATGTAATTTCTATTGAAACTTGTATATAATGTATATTTGTAATTATACATTTGTAATGATTATGTTGTAATTTAGCATATTTAAAATTTCTTAACAAACGTTACATCAAATAACACACTAGCTAAAATTTTAATTATAAAGTATGTTACACGTGCTTTAGTATGTTCGTCAACACATCAAAATAAGTATACTTCAAAGCACAATAAAAGACTATTAAAACATGATTTAAAATGTGCTTTAAAGTAAATATTTTATTTTGCCATTAATACAGTCTGCACTTTTTAAAAGTGTGCATAATAGTCACGAAAGAGTCTCTTTAAGTATACTTAAGTGGCCTTTTATATCATTAATATTACTGCATTTTTTTTTTCAAAATAGAAGTACACATTCAATAGAATTAAGCACACTTCTTTTTCACAAGGGTTTTTAAACTGCTCACCTGGAAAAGGAATTTAATTAAATAGAAATCTATATCCTCTCATGAATATACATTTGTTTTGGTTACACTCTGCTCTTATATTTGTGACCCTGCAGCACAAAAAATTTGAAATAAATTTTGTTTATGGCGCTATTTCAAAAATTGTCCTATATGTTCTGTCAAAGAACGAAACGAAACGGCACTAATGATTGGGGGTGGAGATGGGGTAATGCGAAAAAAAAACTTAGCGGGTGTGTTGATGCGCAGCCTAGAGCCCTGAGCGGGACATTTTTCTTAAGCCCGCTCCCGCTGAATTTCTGACCATTACCACCCACTCAACAGCTTAGTAAAAAGCATTTACAGTTTAAAAACAAATAGACAGTCCTATTTTTATTTCTTTTCTTTATATTACTTTATTTTTTTTGCAGATTTGCACATGTACAAGGTTTAAAATGTTCATGAAATATTTTCAAAAAATGTTGACGTTTTGAGCAGCTGCATTCCTCTAAGTCAAAGATGAAAAATGGAATTTACAATAAAACGTCATTTACAAAATTATTTTGACTTGAGTTAATTTATTAATGAGTAATGTATATTTTGAGTGAATGTGCACATTTTTAATGTTAACAGGTTTTGCCATGTTATTACAACATTTAACAACTTTTTATTAATTTAAAAATTGAGAAATTCTTTCTAATTTAAATCGTGTACAAGAACTACAGCAAAAACAGTTTGATGCATATTTTATCAATATTTTAGAAATTGTATTTGAATATTACCAGTACTGACTTCAATGGATTTCATTAAATTCCTTTGAATACGACTGCTCAAAATGGTCTAAATTTGTGAAACCTACACATTCAAAACATTATTACTCTGAAATGTTTAATGTAAATGTTAAGTGTAAGTGAACTGTTAAGTACTGTAAGGTCTTTCATGACACTACATATGCTGGGGTGTGAATTTGATAGGTGCTTGATATAAAATAAATGGTGCTTTAAAAAGTCCTTGAATCTGGTGTTCGTGAAAGAGTGGGAACCCTGATCATAACAAACCATACATCAATGGAAAGCTTATTTATTCAGCTTTCAGATGCTGTATACATCTCAATTTCGTTTTTGGTTTTGTCCAGGGTCACATATTATAAATATAGTTATGTAATTGTGATTGCAATCTCTGTAAAATGAAATGTTAATTCCTTGCCTAATAATCTCAATGTATCAAAAAAAAAAATCCCGGTCACCCTGTTGTGTTTATTTTAGATAATGACCAACTGACTGTAACTTATTTCAGATTTTATAATGTTGTGTTGTGTGGTATTTTAGGAGCTGGTGATATGAAACTGCACTGTTGTGTGGCAGCGTATGTATCGGACTACGCTTTCCTGGGCACGGCCCTGTTACCTCGCCCACATCACAAGGCCCAGTTTTCCGCCTCTCTGGATCATGCCATGTGGTTTCACAGCACATTCAGAGCAGACGAGTGGATGCTGTATGAATGCGAAAGCCCGTGGTCAGGTCAGCAGCCGCTTCTCTGTCCGTTCTTGCATGTTTTCAGTCCTGTCTATGATGGTCAGCACTTCAATATATGAGCATGATAATAACCTGTTGTGATCTGTACACGTTTTAATATTTAAGATACCTTTATTTCCTATCAGGAGGCAGCAGGGGCTTCGTCCAGGGCCGCTTGTGGAGACAGGATGGCGTTCTCGCAGCTTCCTGCGCGCAAGAGGGAGTGATACGAGTGAAGACGGTTTCTCAGAGTAAACTGTAGAGGACTGAAAACATACGATTAAATATGCCTTACAATAGTTGCAAGACTTTCTCATATTACTACGCGCCATCAGTGAGGCAGTGTATGCAATGACGACACAAACCGATTTAAATCGTGTTTAAAAATGTATATCATAATTGCAGAAATGTCTTTGCTTCTGGGTGTGTAATGAACAACTGGATTTAGCATCTTTATTGCCTTTCTGTGTTTAATTACAACCAAAACACGACTCAAACTCCACTGTTATACACTGAGTTGTAAACGCAGACCATTTTTTTACAAGTCTAAATTATTTATAGTATAATTATTATCAATAAACATAACAATCTGAGGTTGTGTTGTACATTAGCATTCTTTCAGTGTCGACACGTCCGTTAGTTACTGCTGTAGTTACCGCCGGAAGTGACGTCGACAGCGTGCCCGTTATAACCGCTAGGTGGCCGTTCGGCGTACTCGACCGCTAGCGTTTAAAGCTACGACGGTTCGTGCGTTTGATCGTTATTTACTAAACGTTAACCATGCCGCGAGTGTACATCGGCAGGCTGAGCTATCATGTGCGAGAGAAGGACATACAAAAGTTTTTCAGCGGCTACGGGAAGCTTTTTGAGATCGATCTGAAGAACGGGTGAGTTTGCGGAGCGGCGTAACGCGAGGCCGCGGCGTCCTGATGATGACCGCTTCACGTTTCCGATGCATTTCATTTAAGAATATGCTATTTTATAATGTGTTTAATAGATTGCACGGCATGGACGTGTCTTAAATGCTCAGTGTGTGTCCTGCTAATTGTATTCCTCTAGTTGAGGCTCTTACCGCTCAAAATGGCGGATGGTTTGTTGTGCTCAGCGCTTGAGCTTCTTTCATGCGACCAGACGACATTTACTAAGACTTTCAATTGCTTGGCGATTCTGAGACACCATAAACAGTTCCGAATTGTGGTCGTCTATGTAAGAGTTGGTCAGTTGTAGCGCTGTGCTGACCTGAATTGGCAAACGCTTCAGCGACGCGCCGCATGATTTCTAACGCACTATAGTAGATGTATTTATAAATGCACATAAAGAAGGTCTGTCATTTTGGAAAGGCGTACAGAGATCCGTCTTGTGATATTTCTCCATTATATAGTATGAGCCCCGTGCATAATTACTGTATGCGTGAAATACTAGGATGACCCACTAGATTTGCCAGAATGGACCGCGTGTAAACACAATATGGCGCCCGTTTTGGTCTTCTGTTGACACCGAGCAGCGTAATGTTTTTATTTGCCTACCAAAACTATATATTTTTTCACTTCAAATATATCGAACAGGTCAGTTGGATAAACTAATTGTTCATTAGTTTGTACAAACCTTGTCATTATTATTATTTAGTAAGGCTTTTTTGTTCACTTTTCACACTCTGTAACTTGCCTTTGATGTAGGTATATGCCGGTATCAAATTTTCATGTTGCGATTAATTGATAGTGCTTGTATCACGGTATGCGGTATTATCACGATATTGAAATTTAGTTTAAAGAAGTGCTGTCATAATACAGTATAACAGGTTTAATAACATTTTATAACAAAAATAACTGAACATTTAAATGCAATAAAGCAGTACAGAAAAATGTATGGTTAAAAGTTTTACACAGATTAAAGTGCAAAAGAACTATAAAGACCAATAGGTATCACTTTACAATAAGACCTCATTAGTTAACCTTGGTTAATGCATTAACATTCACAATGAGCAATAGCTACATTTGCTACAGAAGTTATTCATCTTTGTTTAAAAAATACAAGTCTTAGTTCATGTTAGCTCATTAAATAACACAGCTGCAACTCTCGATTTTAACATCCTGTTATTAAATATTGGAATACCTAAGTTTAATGAATGTTCAGAAGAATTTTTCATTGGCAGTTTGTTAACTAATGTTAACTAATGAAGCCCTAATGTAAAGTGTGACCGAACAATAAAGAATCAAAACACTTTCAAACAATATCTAGGGCATGTTGTAGTCCAGATTAAAATGTAAAAAAAAGTTTGAAAATAAATAGCCTATTAAGTCTAAATATTTAAGTATTTGGCGCTGTGATGAACATTATTCATTATTATTATTATTATTTCTGCAGTTTAGCGCCATCTGCTGTCAGAGAGTGAAAGCGCTTTCATCCAGAGTTTCTCTCACATGTTCCGCCATGTGCTTCTCGTCTGCGCTTGTTTACATCAGAGTGCGCACGCATCTTTCATGCAGCATACGGCGGTGTTGTGCATTTTGACCAGTTTATGGGAAAAGTATTCTTAAAATGCATTCAAAATTCGGAATAATTTGTAATATATAATTATTCACGGTATTTAGAAGTGCCCACGATAACAATATCGCGCATATTCATTACCGTGATATATCGCATTACCGAATACCGGCACAAGTCTACTTTGATGCAGTTTTATTTCAGAGATAATTGGAACCCACTAAAATGAGGTCGTTTGAAACATCTTTGGAATAATACCTAAAAAAATCCAACAGGTCCTGACCGCTCTTTCAGCAAGCCTCGGTTCCTGAATTATTTTCCCCTAGAGAGGGATTTTGAAAGTCTTCGTTGGAGTGTTAAAAGCCATGAAACAAGCCAACCAGATGCCACGTGAATCACAAGCTTTGATTTGAAGCTGAAAGAGTATTTGAATATCGGAAGTAAAGACAGGGTAAATGTCTTTATTGATGGCAAGAACTCCTCATTTAACACGATTAAGTTTGAGTTGAAAAGAGTCGAAACGATGAAGACTGACCGCTTTAGCAAAAGCGTGTCATCCAATAAACATTAAAAATCTGTTTTTCTATGGAGATAGTGAATGGGATTTTTGGCTTCCAGAACCTGTTCTCTGTTGTACAGCGCTTAAGCCGTCGTAGAGGATGAATCTGCATGTCATTTCTGCAATGCTGGAGATCTTTGGTAAATAAATTTGTGCTTAATTACTCTCAGGTACGGGTTCGTGGAGTTTGAGGACACCCGTGACGCAGACGACGCCGTGTACGAGCTGAACGGTAAAGATCTGTGCGGGGAGCGTGTGATCGTGGAGCACGCGAGAGGACCGCGGCGGGACCGGGATGGATATGGTGGGGGTTATGGGGGCGGCGGCGGGCGCAGTAAGTACAGCCTCCTTCAGTGTTTATGCAACCATTTTATTTCAAATAAACATTTTAAAAACCTAAGCAATGTCATTCATGGCATAGTCACATCAAATTGATTTTGTTAAGTTATTTGTAGAAGTTCTAAACAAAACTTTTCTCTTTTTTTTTTTTTTTTTTTCCCCTCCCTCAGGCACGAAGAAAAAGTGGAGGTGAATAATACGTGTTTTGTTTTTTTTATTTACAGTGGACTGTCCTCTCAGTAGCACCTGCATCCAGTGACTAACTACATTTCTCTGTTAAGGTCTGCAGTAGCTGTGGTCCGGATGGAAGGCTGATGGGATCTAATGTTCTTTAATGAAATTGGTCCTGAGATGTGACCTTGTTAAATGGGAATCCCTCAAAAGATGCCTCTGCTTTTGTAGTTTTGGCCCGTTTTAAACGCCAAGGGTCATGAGACTGTGCAGTATAACTTGAGTACTCTTCAAAAGCCAGGGAGAGTGACTAAAGATGTTTACATGTCAGATTGTGGGCTGTTTCCACTCTTTATTGGCCCATCTAGCCGATAGATTTAGTAATCAGTTGATGTTTTCTGAAGCCTCGCTGGCATGTAAACAGTATGACGTGTGACGATGCGATTTTGTGTTTACATCTGAATTCAACATTAACAAAAGTCCTTGATGTTTCAATTTAAAAGAGTCTGGTGTGGGCTGAGTCCGAGTCCATTGAGGCTAAGATGACTGCCTGTCCCGTTTGGCCTTGGCTTTCACCTTACAATGTGTGTGTGACCTTTGCCCTTTGACCCTTGGCTGACCTAACCGGAAGCCATGATGACAGCTGCCTTTTGCCAATAGACCAGGGTGATGGTGAGGAAACCCATTGGTTTTTATGTTGAACGAAATATTGGTCAGGTTAAACAAATTTATGTAGCTATCATTTAACTTTTTCTTTATTAAAAAGAGCAATGGGCTTCCCTTGCTATGTGTCTTGTGCTGTCGCTGTTCTGGCAGTAGACAGGTAACATGTCAGCATCTAATGCAAGTAGTCCTGGTTACTTTTTATTTTTGTATTTTTCTTTTTCTTTTCCCTTTTGTTTGTTTTCATGAGGGTATTGTGTACTCGTTTGCTGTCTTTATAATTGGGGCTCACGTTAAAACCTGTCGCTGGAGCGGTATTCGCGTTCAGAGCATTGCTGTTCTTGAGCTGTTGGGTGAAGACCAGCAATGCGACCTTTGACCCCTTCGGAGGGACTGATTGTTGCTGAAGTCTTATGTTTATTTGGGTGTGATTATTCAGTGGGGTGGGACAGGAAGACTGCATTTTCTAATGCCTGAACATCATGCTTTATGCAGATGTCTGAAGAGGTTGCCTTGTGCGCTTTCTGGATTGCGTCTAATTCTGTACTGATTGTCTCTTGGCTTTTGTCTGAAGGCAGTAGTGGTTATAGCAGCAGGAGCCATAGCAGAAGAGACAAATATGGACCTCCGGTTCGCACGGAGTACCGACTGATAGTGGAGAACCTGTCCAGTCGCTGCAGCTGGCAGGATCTCAAGGTGAGCCCGTTTTCAAAGCTGTCCCGAAGTAAAAGGCTGTTCTTTTTAGACTTGATTGAATTGATGTTGCTTAAAGGGATAGTTCATCTTCAGTTGCTGGTCCCCATTGACTTCCGTAGTATGGGGGGGGACACACAATGCAAGTCAATGGGGACCAGCAACTGAAGATGAACTATCCCTTTAAGTGGCTGATTAAATCCCAGTGCAATTTTCTGCTGGACTTTTGAGCTTTTCACGGCCCCTGAATCATTCTTGTCTTTGGCAATGATCAATACAGAATAGTTCCATGTGTGCTTTGTGACCGCAAAAAAATGAGAATATTGAAAGTGCAATTAAATGAGAATGGATTGTAGTCTCCATTTATATTGCATAATGCAGTTTGGGAAACCTTTGTATCTTTAGTTATTTGTTCTTGACCGTAGGACTTCATGCGTCAAGCTGGAGAGGTGACCTATGCTGACGCCCACAAAGAACGGACCAATGAGGGTGTCATCGAGTTTCGCTCCTACTCTGATATGAAGAGAGCTTTGGACAAGTTGGATGGCACCGATATCAACGGAAGAAAAATACGTCTTGTGGAGGACAAGCCGAGACGACGTCGCTCCTACTCTGGGAGCAGGTCGAGGTCAGGCCTTCAGTTCTTAGCTTGATCTCACTTGATCTTTGCACACACGTCTGTGTTTCTTTCTTTTTTTTAATGTCTTTGGTTTCTGTATGTCATTTGAATTGGACATTGTTTTCTAGGTCTCGCAGCAGACGCCGTTCTCGCAGCAGGAGCCGCAGGAGTTCACAAAGCCGTTCCAGGTCCCGATCTCGGTAGGATGCCGCTTTTTTTTTGTGTGTGTGTGGTTAAAATGTGACTCTTGAGTGCTTTTCTAACTAGCTTGTGTCTGTCTTTTACAGGTCAAGGTCCGGCAGCAAGCACCGCTCTCGTTCCAGGTCTAGGAGAAAGTCTCACTCCAAGTCCCCGACAAAGTCCCGCTCCAGGAAGTCAAAGTCTCGTTCCCGCTCACGTACGCAGAAGTCACGCAGTCGCTCCACCGGCCACAAATCCCGCTCTCGCTCCAAGAGCCGCTCCAAAACCAAGTCGGAGAGGGATTCCAGGAGCCGCTCCAATGAGAAGTCGGTCAGTAAGAAGTCCCGAAGCCGCTCTGCTTCTCCAAGGGAGAATGAAAATGGAGAGTGGGCCAAGTCCACTTCCCATTCACCGTCCCCTAAAGAGAACAGCCGTCAGTCGGATTCGCCCGGCAAGCGTTCTGCATCTCGCTCTCCTTCACGTTCAAAGTCTCGTTCTCGGTCTGCCTCTCAAGACTAGTGTCTCGCCGATTGGTTTGCACAGCAGGAATACGTCATGCACAGATCAGCGTTAATCGATCATTCACAGCCTATGAACATTCACCAAATGCTTGTCGAGGCTGCAGCCCTGTGTAGTATTGATTACTGTGCTGTTTTCAACATTGCATGAAAACAATTGCTTACCAGAGGTCCCCCCCACACACACATCAGACGCGTCAAATTAGAATTTGTTTTCCTTTTTGTCATTAGTTATAATGTTTTGTGCTTGTGTAAGCGTCGCTCAGGCCGTTGGTTGTAGTTGATTGCTTTGGTATGGGGCGTCTTTAAAAGGCTCTTTGTGTTTTTGCTTTTAGTGTGAGGTTCAAGGAGGCTGTAACAAGTTATAACCTAAATTCGATAGAATGCCTATCTACTTTTGCAGCTGTTTTTTTGTAGTAAACAAGATGTGGTAGTTACATCTATTGATTGGCTTCATCACTCCGTCTCCTCTCCACCAGTAAGCTGGTGTGTGGTGGGCGCTCTGGCGCACTGTGGATGCTGCACACTGGTGGTGGATGAGGAGATACCCCCTGACAATGTAAAGCGCTTTGAGTGCCTAGAAAAGCGCTATATAAATGTAATGAATTACTACTATTATTATTAGTTGAGTGGTTGGCTATGAAGATGCTTCCTCGCTGTATAGTCTGTCATTCCTGTCTCTTGCTGATATTTTTCCTGGAAGCTTTTTGTTTCTGTTCGTGCTTTGGATCATCCTGATTTGTCTTTGTGATTTCTAGTTCCTTTTTTATTTTTTTCCTTTTTTTTTTACAAAAAATTTAATACATCACTTGCAGTGTGATTGATCTGTTTTTTAAATTGGTTTTTGAATATTTTCAAGTGTTTTAGTTAAATAAACATTTAATTGGTTTTCAATGTTGCTGCCGTTTTCTTTCCTGAAATATGAGTATATATTGACCATATATGAAGACTGTTGCTGCTTTTCCCTCACATTCAGCTCTGTATATTGTGCTCCAGTAGAAACATCTTTCCTCTCTGCTGCCCCTCTGGAGACCACGGTGTTTGAGAATCCAGAGTCCATTATAATGCAGGTAGATGCTTAAAGTATTCAATCTTTAGTACAGCCTTTTATTTGATTACCCTAGTCATAGAGGATATGCTGTGACTGATATCATGTGTGTTACAAGCTTAGGATGCTGTTTGAAAAGAGAGAGAGTGTGTGTGTGGTTTCCACAAAGAAATGTAGAAAATACAAAAGATTACAACACTGTAGAACATCACTTAATTAAATTAGCCTATAGGCTACACTTTACATATATAAATCACATTTCTTATCAATATACACTGAACAAAATTATAAACGCAACACTTGTTTTTGCCCCCATTTTTCATGAGCTGAACTCAAAGATCTAAGACTTTTTCTATGTACACAAAAGGCCTATTTCTCTCAAATATTGTTCACAAATCTGTCTAAATCTGTGTTAGTGAGCACTTCTCCTTTGCCGAGATAATCCATCCACCTCACAGGTGTGGCATATCAAGATGCTGATTAGACAGCATGATTATTGCACAGGTCTGCCTTAGGCTGGCCACAATAAAAGGCCACACAATAAAAGGCAGTTTTATCACACAGCACAATGCCACAGATGTCGCAAGTTTTGAGGGAGCATGCAATTGGCATGCTGACTGCAGGAATGTCCACCAGAGCTGTTGCCCGTAAATTGAATGTTCATTCCTCTACCATCAGCCGACTCCAAAGGCGTTTCAGA
>NW_015657993.1:1891-3213 GCF_001515625.1 Sinocyclocheilus rhinocerous | reverse complement strand
AACGCACTGGATAGCTGGCTAATCAGAGCACACCTCGCTTTTCAGACTGATGAGCTTTGTAAAAATCGACGCGTTTCAGAAAGGCGGGGCATAGAGGAGAAACAATAATGTACAGTATGTGGAAAATAATGTGTTTTTTGAACTTTAAACCACATAAACACATTTCATTACACCAAATACACAAAATAATGTTCTTTTTAGCAGCATCATATGACCCCTTTAATATTTGATGCTTTAAGATTGGTACCAATGTTCTCTATTGTTAAGGCTAATGTTTTCAGATGTTTTTCTGTGAGCCACTCCCTCTGTCTTCAAGGAACATTTCCGTCAGAGGAAAAATGAATGGTAAGTAAAACTTTTTTCGTCATGTGCATGTGCTTTTAATTACATGTGTATATACAATGTTTATTCTTAATAAACAGGGGAAAGGGTGTAGTCTCCTACAATATGTATTTGCTCTAGAAAATGTTATTCTGTGATCATTGCATATTGTTTTAACACAAAAAATATAAAATACTAAAACAATAGTTTAAAAACACTTTAGAAGAAGGGGCGAAAATTACCAATTTTTTACCCATGCAGTCTTACAAATTATGAAGTCTGGAGGACTGCATGGATGCAGCATTGGAAGGATTGGACCCTATCCACTTTACATGGAAAGTTTTGAATCCCTTGTAGAAAACCACAAAGTATCTGATGAGGTAACATTTCTCTTGTCTTTTATAATTCAACTTATTTTTTCATACGTGTATGTAAATAATTTTTTAAAGGGATAATTCACCCTAGAGCTGCATGATCTGGATTGCTTCAATACAGATCATGATTCTCCCACAATTCAGAATACACAGCTAAACAAAATAACTATAATTAAAATAATAAATATGTAATTGTACAAGTTTTGAACGTTTTTTTGTTGTTTTTCACTGTTTTAGTCATCTGGTCTGTTTAGTTCGTCTGTGCTCATATTTGGTTCTGTTCCTGTCCTAGTTTAGTTCATTGATTCATTAGCACTCATTAGTTAATTCCCATCACCTGTGTGTCATCATCTGTCTGCCTATTTAAATATATTATATTTATATTTATATGATCACTCCTTAGTTCTAATCTTCGTCCGGTTTTACGTTCGTATAGGTGTGTGTAGTGCTGGGCGGTATACCGGATCATACCGAATATCGGTGTTTATTTTTGTTATGATATGAATTTTTTAAATACCGCAATACCGGTGTATGTCACTTAAACAACGTTTGGAACGCGACACTGTTTGAAAGGGGTCCCTTTTCACTGTTGCACTGTAGTAAGGGAACAGCTGTATGTTACTAAGC
>NW_015657993.1:398-687 GCF_001515625.1 Sinocyclocheilus rhinocerous | reverse complement strand
ATCCCCCCCCACCCTCCCTCTCCTGCCTCATATTACCATTGCTGCCTCAGCCCTGCCTTCATTTGCCGCTGCTGCCTGTCTGCCCCTTTGCTCACCCTCAGCCCACCATCTGTGCGGTGGGATCGCCGCGGGTCTTCCAGTCTCCATCGGTGTCATTGCTGGAGGATCCCTCATTTCCTCCTCCAGCCTCTGAGTCCCTGACTCCGCCTTGGCCTGTCGATCCGCCGGCTCCACCATGGCTCCTAGCTCCCTCGTCTCCACCGTGGCCCGTCAGTCCACCAGCTCCACC
>NW_015657993.1:0-353 GCF_001515625.1 Sinocyclocheilus rhinocerous | reverse complement strand
CTGGCTCCGCCTTGGTCAGTCGTCGACCATCTGCCGCATTGGGACTCCACTCCTCCGGCTACACCTCGTCCCTCTGTCCCTACGGCACTGTCAGGCTCCTCCTTCCCTCCGGCTCCACCGTGGCCTTCCGGATCCCCGCCTCCGCCGCCGGCGCTATCTGCTCTGCCTTGGCCCTCCGGATCCTCCCCGTCGCCCTGGATCTTCGGCTGCTCCTCGTCCCCCTCCAAAACCCCCGCCATCCCTCCACTGTTGGTTCTTCTACGGCGCGAGGTCGCACCTTCCAGGAGGGGGGCGAACTGTAACCATTGGAGGCAGCTCCAACACAGATTTTAATGTTCCGGTGTCATTTTTTC
>NW_015657992.1:0-1669 GCF_001515625.1 Sinocyclocheilus rhinocerous | reverse complement strand
TCAGTAATTTAATTACATTTTCAGAGTAACTTGCCCAACACTGAATGCAACTAACCCTAAACCAAACACTCATTCTAACCCTAACCCTATTGTAAGTACATGTAGTTAATTGATATTAATCAGTACTTAACGGTACACCATGTAACTTTTTTCTTCTTCAAAATTCACAACATTTAAATGAGTCAATACATCAGGACTTCTTCAAAAATGTGTTTCTGTCTTACCCTCACGGTAAGCAAGCCTATTAGTGTTCATATTTTAGACAATTTTTATTAAATTTTTTGTGTACATACGTCACTTTCAATTTCAAAATAAACACTTACATAGGGGGTCTGCATCAAATATCAGCTGATAATCATACTAATTATGTCACGATCACCAACTGGAGTGCCCATGAGCTCCACCAGTGGGCACTCCATACCTGACTTTTGCCATTCACCCTGGACTACATTCCCCATAATCCTTTGCCGGACTCATCATCTATTGCGTCACCTGTCACTCATTAGATCTCATCATCAGTTCACAGCTGTCTCACATTAGAAGGACTTTAAAAGATACACACACACTCGAACACTTCGCTGGTGATTGTTTAGCCTGTACCCTGTTCCGAGTCTCTGTGTTTCCTTGCCTTGCCTTGCCTTGCCTTCTTGGTTTTTGACCTTGGACTGTTTATTGGATTGCTCTTTTGTCTCGCCCTGGATTGTACCTGTTTGCTGGTGTTTGACCCTGCCTGTTTTGACCACTCTTGTGAATAAAAGCTGCATTTGGATCCTCAACTCTGTTGTCACGCCTCCCACGTTACAAATTACATACAAATGATAATAGTTTAAAATATGTATAGCATACTATATAATAAATCAAACTAAATGTAATTTCTTTCACTTGATAAACTGATAATTTTTAATAGTAATAATAATAATAACATTAAAAGAATAATTGAACATAACTGAAATATTTGGACATTTAACAATTAAATGAACATGTAATTATATTAAAGATGATTGTAAATACAAGTAGGGTGAGTGCAAATGCGTAATGAATAAACTAAGGCTGGCATGACTGACCTGAGTAACGTTTGACCTGCAAATATTTCAGCAGTTATGTGTGTCCTGTATTTCTCTCAACTGAACCATATGTCATTAATTCTGAATTAATCTGTTGTTTAGTGAAAGAACCGTCTCAAAGAGAACACATTTCACTGGATTAAGTGGATTCTACGCTAAACGCAGTGAAAACATATTGTAAATAGAAACCTTTAACGCTCTTTACAGTTTCACCAATATGTTAGTATTACAGCTTTAACTGAGGGTGCTCTTTCTTTTCAGCCTGAAGGGAATTATTATATTTGCACATCCTTGGCATCAGACAGTTTGAAAAGGGGGAAAAAAAAGAAGAAAAAAAAACACTGATCTGTAGACATTGCATTCTGACTCTCTCACACACCCAAGACATTTAAGAGCAAGCAACTTTATCAATGAAAACATTCACATGCTCTCTCTTCTTCTCCATCTCTTCAATGACTGCATAACAATGCCTACAAATAATTTAAACAAAAGGCTACTTATTAAGAGGTAAATTAAGATTCAAAAAATTAAGCTGATCCCATGAATAAGCTGACTATTTAAAGTTTTTTTTCTTCTTCGTAAATATCCACTTCACCCACCGATGT
>NW_015657991.1:0-810 GCF_001515625.1 Sinocyclocheilus rhinocerous | reverse complement strand
CTCATCAATCAAATCTGATGACACATGGGGCCCTATATTCTCTCTTACATTCATTATATTATCCAGTCTCCGCTGTAGCTCCCGTGACCTAAATTTCCAGAATGCATTGCAGCTGGACAGACACATTCCCATTCTCTATACATTACCGCAGCGAATATCAGATGAACATGATGATCATCAGACGGACAAATCCACAACATGTGCATTTCAAATGATAAAGTGCTCATGAAATCTGAATAAAGATTTATGCTTTGTATGTATGCGTTAATTTGCCTTATGTTCACGGTTTATGTAATTACGTTGTTTTTTTATTTGTACAGTAGGGTAACTGCAAATGTTTTTCTAACAATGATTTCATTAACATCATTCATTTTTTTTAACAGTTAAAGGGGTCATATGATGTTGCTAAAAAGAACATTATTTTGTGTATTTGGTGTAATGAAATGTGTTTATGCGTTTTAAGTTTCAAAAAACACATTATTTTCCACATACTGTACATTATTGTTTCTCCTCTATGCCCCGCCTTTCTGAAACGCGTCGATTTTTACAAAGCTCATCATTCTAAAAAAACGATGTGTGCTGTGATTGGCCAGCTATCCAGTGCGTTATGATAGGCCGAATACCTCAAGCGTGTGACGGAAATGTTACGCCCCTACCATATTGTGATGATGCCCTGTCAGGCCGAAGCGATGATTCAAAAACATGAAAACCCATTATAAACGAGGCATCCGTTGCATCCAGTGGAGACATAATTCTTATAATGATAGATTATAATGACTTACACTGTCTTTTTACGCGTTGCGTTGCATC
>NW_015657990.1:368-525 GCF_001515625.1 Sinocyclocheilus rhinocerous | reverse complement strand
TGTGATTGGCCGAATGCCTCAAGCGTGTGAAGGAAATGTTACGCCCCTTACCATACTGTGGTGCCGTGTCCAGGAGCGACCAGACAAAAACATTAAAACCCATTATTAACGAGGCATTTGTTGCATCCAGTGGGGACATAATTACGGATTATAATGA
>NW_015657990.1:0-210 GCF_001515625.1 Sinocyclocheilus rhinocerous | reverse complement strand
TGCTCAAAACTCGTGTTTGAATCATCAGTGGCAAATCCTTTAAATATAAAAAACCTACTTACAGGCTGCGAGTCAGAAGCGCCAGACTGTCCTTGCACAGTTGGAACTGCCCCACTTTATAGAAACAGCCTTTGTGCCACAGACACATTGTAGGTTCAGGAAACAGTCCTCATCCTCCATAAAATACGCTGCACACATCTGAATATTTGG
>NW_015657989.1:557157-557262 GCF_001515625.1 Sinocyclocheilus rhinocerous | reverse complement strand
AATATGCTCGCAATGAACGCGGATTGCCCCCTCAAGGACATCGCGCGTGTGCTCTTTGCCCAAACAAACAACGCAGAGATCGTGTGTGTCATCAGGTGTCAAATA
>NW_015657989.1:553806-557044 GCF_001515625.1 Sinocyclocheilus rhinocerous | reverse complement strand
GACGCGGATGCACACACCCTCTAAACGCTTTGCTAGTGCTCGCCATAATGAATGAATAGAGATCGCTCTTACCACGGAAATGCACGCTTCAAACAAAACGGTCAGTGAAGACGAAGAAGAGAATGACATGTTCTCCCGGCGCCTATTTATACTATAGTCGCACCGGTAGTGACGTCATGGGCTGTCGCCGGCCAACGTGTTGTTGGTGTTTTTTCAATGTATGCTTCAGACACGGGTCACAACGATGCGTTCCCCATAGCGACCCCTAGAGGACGCAGTTCGAAGTTCCCTTGAAAGGGAACCACAATGGCAGCCAAAGTAAATATGGAGTTTTGTTCTGAATGTGTTTGACGCCTGAAAAAGCTCTTTAGGGTTGACGTTGTTATGGTTTCTGTTGCGTTTCGTTTACTATTTTCAGCGTTTTATCTGTGACACATCAGCTGAGCCCAGTCTTCGACCTTTATCATAAAACTGACCTAAGTGCGGCAGGAACGTTAACTTGTGCTCGTGAGAGAGAGTCATTCTCCACGATGATTGGTCGAGAAGGTGTGAGATGAGATGAACGACAACATGTTCAAGTCTCCTCACAATCATGAGGCTAGATCAAGGAGTAATGTTATAGAAGCCCTATGATTACAACGACTATCATTTGGTGTCACAAAATTCTGAAATTATCATACATTATGGTATTATTCATCGTACAGAGGTCAAAATTATGGTACAAATACGATAATTATCGTACGTCTGGCAACACTGCGGATAAACAAAGCAGTTTCCCAGAACTCAACGCGGCGTTACGTCACATTCTCATTCTTTATACTCAGAACATGCATTTTAGGTTTCTTATTTTATGTTTGTTGGCTACTTGCTTGATTAATATTTTACATTGTACATGTGTGTGTGTATTTCTATGGATAGATGCAGGCTATTGAGCATCCTGTTGAGAGACTGCACACTGCTCTTCTGTCCACACGGAAAGTCCTAATAGAAACATACCAACAATTCAGCAGACCAGAGATGACATTTCTAGAAGAGGGACTCCTGCCTGGCAATTTACTTTTTAGCCCCATCACCATTAACTCAGACTCAGACTGGATTCCTGCACATCCAGAGGATCCTCAAGACTTTCAGAGTTTTTACATCAACACTTACCGCCGTTCTCCAAGCAGTGGACGTAATACCATCTACATTCAAACTATTGGTTAGTACACTTATTATGTAAAACAGCTTAAATGTTTCATTTATTACCATATTAACATTTGTAACTTTATCACATTGACCAATGCACAGGCTCTTTTGGGGAAGGAGCGGTTGTGGCAGAGCAGTATGTTGAATGGCTGAAGGACTACTGCCAGGCGTTCTGTTATGGACTTGTGGTCAAGCTTTTACCACTGGTAACAGTTGCTTCAACAGCCTGTTCATTTCGCATCAACGGCAACACACACAACCTTCAGCTTCATGCTGGTTAGTACTGCTGCAACAGAACACAACCAGAACCACTGGCTGAGTCTGGGTCTAGTAAGCGTTTAAGCAACATTGATGAAACATTAGTCAGCATCAAATCACTGAATTTACATTGAATTTATTTTCTTTTGTAATGGATTTCTTGGTCCAGTTTTGAATAAAAATAATATATTTGTATATATATTTTTATATATACACTACCGTTTACAACTTTGGCGTCAGTTGGATTTGTTTTTGTTTTTGTTTGTTTTTTTAAAGAAATTAATACTTTTTTTGAGCAAGGATGCATTAAATTGATCAAAAGTGACAGTAAAGACATGTATAATGTTATAAAACTGTCTATTAATCAAAAAAGCTGAAAAAGAACATCACAAAAATATTAAGCAGCACAACTGATAATAAGAAATGTTTCTTAAGCACCAAATCAGCATATTAGAACGATTTGTGAAGGATCATGTGACACTGAATACTGGAGTAATGGCTGCTGGAAATTCAGCTTTATCATCACAAGAATAAATTACATTTTAAAATATAGCTTAAAATAGAAAACCGTCATTTTAAATTGTAATAATATTTCACAATATTACTGTTTTACTGTTATTGCCTTGGTGAGCATAAGAGACTTCATTCAAAAACATTAAACATTTTTACCAACCCCAAACTTTGGAACATTTAAACAAATGTATGTGCTATACATATGTAAAACATTAATAATCCTGGATTTCAAACAAAATAACTTGCTTTTCCTCTGAAACTCTTTCTGCTGAAATCACTTTCAGCCGAATAGTTATTTAGGCAATGCTTTAGCAAGCTTGAATTCAGTCTGGGCTTCATTCTGGTAACACCTAATTTTCAGCATCCAGTCAGTGGATGAAATCTGTTTTACAGACTATACATTATGGAAATAATATTGGTTACAAACAGCAGTTTACACTGATTTATAAGTAAACGTAATGCTTTCTTTATATATTTACAGGAGAGCCGCTGAACTTCTTGAAAAAGAGGAAGCCCAGAGATGCTTTTTGTATCGTGGGGATCACCATGATTGACTTGTACCCCAGAGAGTCATGGAATTTTGTTTTTGGCCAGGCTTTTCTCACTGAAGGTAATTTTTGAATTAGTAGCCATAGTCTTGTTCATGCTATAAATATTATTGTAACTTGAAAGCAAAGTTGATATTTTAGCACAGTGTTCTTTAATTTTAGCACTTCAATGAAGTGTGAATGTTTTTGTCGCTGTAGGAATGGGAGTCTTCAGTTTTGCCAGATATGATTATCATTTTTATGAGAGAAGCTATGCAGGACCGACGAAAAAAAAATTAAAATTTCAAAAAAAAAAAATTTGTCTCACATTTCTGACTTTTGTCGTACAGTTCTGAGAAAATAATTGTGAGATGTAAACTTAGAATTGCGATAAAGTCAGTATTGCGAAATGTCCACTCACAATTGTGAGAAAAAAAGTCAGAATTGCAAGATATAAACTCAGAATTGCGAGTTTATATCTTGTATATCACTGAGTTCATATCTGACAATTCTTACTTTGTTCCTCACAGATCTGAGTTTATATCTCGCATCTCACAATTTTGACTTTTCTTCTAAGAATTGTAAGTTTATAACTTTGCGAGATATAAACTCAGAATCGCAATTCTGAGATGAAAGGTCAAACTTGTGAGATATATATATTTTAAACTTATTTATTAGTTAACTATATCTATTTTGCTTGTTATTATTTATTTATTTTGCTTTTGTTTCATTGTTTCTCTGTCCATTTGAGT
>NW_015657989.1:532365-553694 GCF_001515625.1 Sinocyclocheilus rhinocerous | reverse complement strand
TATATTATTGTTTACCTTTACGTCATTACACCAATCTGTATCATCACATAAAAAACATCAATAAAAAGATTTGGAGTAAAATTGCAAGATGTAAACTTAGAATTCTGAGGAAAAAGTCAGAATTGTGAGATGTAAACTCGCAATTACGAGTTCATAACTAATAATTATGCGTCTGTGGTAGACCCTGACGAATGAGATTGGACATATATTTGGTGTGAGGCACTGCCAGTGGCTAAACTGCAAGGCTCCAATCACTTACGGTCAGTCTGACCGTCGACCACTTGACCTCTGCCCCATCTGTTTGCGTAAACTACAGTCTGCCATTGGATTCAAAATAGCTGACAGATACAAGGTAAGACCAAACCCTGCCATAGCTGACTGTAGTTTGCAGCAGTATAACTGATGTAGCTTAACATTTGAACATCACTGACTTGAATCAATCAGTATAGTATGTTACAGAATTTTAATGTAGATACTGTAATATGTACTCTACAGGCCTCATTACACTGGATTGAAGAGGGAGCTGACAGCACCGCACAACATTCAAAACCCACACAAGCCTTCCAAGAGTATAAACACTGGTTGTATATGTGCTTACTAATATTGGAAGGTGAAAAATCATGAGCCAGCCTGTATGATCTTTTGCGACCTACAAGCAGTATCAAGGCAAGTTGAGACATGTTGTATGCACATTCTTGAAAAGAGCTTTGGTTTGTATGGATGTATGGATCAAAAATAAAGTTTTATTTCTCTCTTTTTGTTGATTTTTAAAATATTAGTTAAATCAGAACAATTCAGACAACAGTCTAAAAAAATGTTTATTTTTCAATCTGATTTGAAGATTATTCTAACAGTTGTGTCTATTGTGCAGAAACAGAAGACCTCATAAGACCACATATTCACATTCCACTGAACATACAGCAAATATAATTCCTTTCCATTATGAAATTCAAGTCATGTGACAGTATTTCAAGAACAAATGTAGTTTTACTATAGAGGTAAGTGATGAAGCAGTCTTTTAAGACACACTCACATTTGAATTTGGCATTGCATCACTTTGGGAAAACCTTTGTCATCATTTCAGTAGCATCAACCTGAGCTCTGAAAAGCTTTGAATTCACAGTTATCTCTACATAATAGAGATGGAAATGTAATTCACAGTTCAGAACACTGTCGTGAGCATCGGAAGGCTAAACAACACCATAAACAGCATCCATTTAGGAGACAGATGTTGCAGTATACTAGTTGAAAGCTGACCTGAGGTGAGCTGAATTTGAAGTACTGAAGAGCAATCCATCGCTCTTTTGAAAATATTAAAAAAGGTTCCTTTTAAAAATAAAGTATCAAATACCTCTTTCTAACCCTTTTCTATAACATTTTAGATTGTTTAACCTTAGTTGATGAATTCAGCATTATCTTTGGTCATTGCTTTACCCATCAGTAATCACCCCTTGCCCATAATAACTAAAACCACGAAAATGTGGTTTCCTGTTACACATTATGTTTGTTTCTTTTGCATCTAGAATTCTAAACGACAAACGTCTCAGTGTTTAGTATTACAAACATTCATGAAAATGTGTTTTTCAAGTCTAATCAGTTTTCATGACAGCTACTGCTAATATAATGCACTATGATAATCACATGTATGATCTCAGTGTATAAACGTTTGCACATCTTAAAGGGTTAGTTCAACCAAAAATGAAAATTCTGTTATAACACTCCTATGCCATTCTAAACCAATGAAATATACAGACATAGAGCACCTAAAATATGGTAAACGGAAGCTAAACAACACTTGGGCGATGTGAGAAAAAACCCTAATTGTGCGTCAGTGATGACAGAATTTTCATTTTTGGGTGAACTAACCCTTTAAGCAATTATTATGAATCATAATGTAGTTATATTTTAGTTATAGTTGTGAAAGTTTTCCTATGTTATCACCAGGTCTCATAATACCTAAAGTTCAGCTAAATTCACAAAGGAAGTCTTTTTTTCAAGACTTGATAACTTGATTTTCGACTTCTAGGAATTCCTCTGGTTTGTCTTTGGACACTTGCTCTACTATGGGGTTATTTTGTCTATTGTCCCTCCTCGAGCACAGTTGAACTGTCTTAGCTGGATGTACGAGCCCAAGGAAGATAGAGCCTAGTCCCATTCCCGCAGCACAGGAGTAGAATGCAGCCCTGTAATTCTGTGTAACATCCACAAGGACGCCTAGAATATTTGAGAGGGAAATGTTGTTTTTTAAACTTTCTATTCATCAAAGAATCCTGAAAAATATAGCATGGTATATTAAGCAGCACAACTGTTTTCAACATTGATAATAATAAATGTTTCTTGTGCACCAAAACAGCATATTAGAATGATTTCTGAAGGATCATGCGACATGCGAGCTTCTGAAAATTCAGCTTTGTCGTCACAGAAATAAATTACATTTTAAAATACACTGCTAAAAAAAATTAAGGGAACACTTAAATCATACATTGGATCTCAATGAACTAAATTGTGTACTTCGTTGAGAAGAAAATTATGTGACAGTGGTCTATGGAAACCCAAATCATCAACCCACAGAGAGCTGGATTCAAAATCACACTGAAAATCAAAGGTAAAAAATGAAGTTACCGGCCGATCAGATGTGCATGAATTTCATCAAAGCAACTCAAAATGTAAGTGAGTAGTGTGTGTGGCCCCCACATGCCAGTATGCACTCCCGACAAAGTTTAGGCATGCTCCTGATGAGATGGCGGATGGTTTTCTGGGCAGTCTCCTCCCACACCTGGATCATCATCAGTGAGCTCCTGGGTTCTGTGGTGCTACTTGGTGGCTTCGGATGCTCCGATACATTCAGGTCTGGGGAAGGACCGGTCAATGGCTTCAATGGCATGAGAGCCGGTGAGGGCCAGTCAATGGCATCAATGCCTTTGTCATCCAGAAACTACCTACACACTCTGGCCACATGAGGCCAGGTATTGTCATGCACCAGGAGGAACCCAGGGCCCACTGCACCAGCGTAAGTTCTGACAGTGGCTCTGAGGATTTCATCCCGGTACCTATCAGCAGTAAGGGTACCGTTGGCTAGTACGTGGAGGTCTGTGCGACCCTCCAAGGACATTCCTTCCCAGACCATCACTGACCCAACACCAAAAAGGTCATGCTGGATGATGTTGCAGGCAGCATAATGTTCCCCATGGCATCTACAGACTCTTTCATGTCTGTCACATGCTCAGTGTGAACCTGCTCTCATCGGTGAAGAGACGGGGTGCCAGTGGCGGACCTGCAAATTCTGGTGTTCACTAGCAAATGCCAATCGAGCTTCATGGTGCTGGGCTGTGAGTACAGCTCCCACTACAGGATGTTGGGCCCTCTTGCTAGCCTTATGGAGTCATTATCTGACAGTTAAGTCAGAAACATGCACGTCAGTTGCCTGCTGGAGGTCGTTATGTAGGGCTCTGGCAGCGCTCCTCCTGTTCCTTCCTTGCACAAAGAAACAGATTCCAGTCCTGCTGCTGGGTTGTTGCCTGTCTCTTTCCTTGTGTAACGGCACATCTCCCGGTATTTCCTCCATGCTCTTGAAACTGTGCTAGGAGACGTATGATGTATGGATCATCATAGAGGAGCTGGGCTACCTGTGCAACCTGATTGGGTTGCAGGTACTGCCTCATGCTACAAGTAGTGAGAAGGACCTTAACAAATCCCAAAACTTGAGACAAATCAGTCAGGAAGGATAAGGAGAATACAATTGTCTGTGGCCACCACCTGCAAAACCATTCTCTTTTTAGGGGTTGTGTTACTGTTGCCTTTCCAGAGCACCTGTTGTCACTTTCATCTGCACCAAAGTAGGAAAAACTGATTCTCAATCACTTTTGCTTCCTAACTGGACAGATTGATATCCCTGAAGTTTAATTGACCTTGTGTTCTACTGTGATGATTACGTGTTCCCTTAATTTATTGAGCAGTGTATATTGTAATAGAAAGCAGTCATTAATTTCAATGTCAAAAACACAAAAAAATCTTACCAACCCCAAAACTTTGAATGGTAGTGTAAAACATTTAATTCTTCTTACCTCCTAATGGTGGACCTGCCAGTCCTGCAAAGCTCTGAATACAGACGTAGACGCCTACAGCTAAGGGCATCCTCTGGATCCCTACGACATCGTCCTCGGCCAACATTGGGATGTGCGTGGATGCAATGTTCCCAAGTAAGAAGCCATAAAGCACACAGCATACCGCCAGTCCCCAGAAGCCATTTACCACGGCGAAGAACACCAGCACCAGGCACATCAGTGACACGCATCCGAGAAGTACGAAGATCTTCCTGATGCGCCCCCAGTTCAGGACCCATCCGATGGAGAGACGTCCAAAGATCTCAGCAATGGCCATTGTTGACAGCATATAGGCAGCCTTGTCCCTCTCGGTACCCAAACTGGCGCTGAGCTCCACCACATACAGCTGTGGGGCGAAAAAGCCAAGTGTTGCAAAAAGGCCAAAGGCTGAGTAGCATAAGAAACTGCCTTCTTTTAGTACAGTCAAATCCAGGAGCTTATTTCTACTTGAAATGCCCTGTTTTTTTGGAGGGATCTGAAGTGGTTCCACTTCTCCCTGTTCCTTCCCAGATTTGAGACCCTGTTCCAGCTCATCAAGTGACTGTACACCTGAATCTCCAGAGCTCACAGAGCCTTGCATTTGTTCTTCAGGAAGAGAGCATGTGATCTTCTGCTCAGTTCCTGTTGGAGAAGTCTTTGGTTTGATGACTATGGGACGGAGCAAAGCCCCACAGATAATAATGATGCCCTGTAACGTTCCAATCACCACCATCGTGTACCTCCAGCCAATGCAGTTCTTAAGAGCTGTGAAGGCTGCAGAAACAAGAAAGCAGTATGTTTGACTCTGTGTGTTACAATTATAAAACACTTATTTTAACATAATGACACATAATATGTGATGATATTACACTGAAGATGAGCATGCCTGTCCTCACCTGGAGCAAAAGCAAATATAGCAAATGACTCTCCAGTGGAGGCCATGGCTGTGACCACAGAACGACGCCTGCTGAAGTACTGGGACAAGATTGTGACGGTTGGCAGAAATGTCAGACAGTAACCCAGTCCTACAGAAAGGAAGAGACATCTGAAAATCATTAGATGCTTTGTTCATCTTGGTTTTGCTTTTAGTTAGTAAATCAAACCTTTCAAGCAAACATATACATTATTAGTTTTTTATTGTAAAATGTCTATACTAACAGACAATCCTGGAGCGTGTTTAATTATAACACGAACATAATACAGTTAATTAAAAAATAATAATGAAAAGAGATCCAATGTTTCAGAGTCATACAGGTATGTAATTACCTCTGCATACATTTCTGTTCTTGCTCTCTTACAATTAATTTATGTATTTTTTAAAAGAAGTCTCTTATGTTCACCAAGCAATTTAAAATAACTGTTTTCTATTTTAATATATTTTAAAATGTAGTTTATTCCT
Source organism: Sinocyclocheilus rhinocerous (assembly GCF_001515625.1). NCBI lineage: Eukaryota > Metazoa > Chordata > Actinopteri > Cypriniformes > Cyprinidae > Sinocyclocheilus > Sinocyclocheilus rhinocerous. The sequence goes on along the minus strand of NW_015657989.1, from coordinate 548,213 downwards.
AGCCATTACTCCAGTCTTCACTGTGATACTTCAGAAATAATTCTAATATGATCTATATGGTGCTCAAACAACATTTTATCAAACTACTTATTATTATCAATGTTGAACATGGCCGTGCTGCATAATTTTTTATTTTTTACAAGATTCGTGAAAGAATAGAAAGGTCAAAAGAATAGCATTTATTTGAAATATAAATCTTTTAGAACATTATAAATGTATTTACTGTAACTTCAGCAATTTAATGCATTCTTGCTGAATAAAATATTAATTTCTTTAAAAAAAAATTACTTACCTATATATTTTATAGTGCAAGGCTTTACCTACCTGTCACAATCCCAATAGTGAGGTACATCTGATTGATGGAGCTGGTGAATGCTGTTGAGATTGTGCCCAGAGATATGAGAAATCCTCCAAACATCACAACTGGCTGGAAGCCAAATCGATTACTCAGCACTGATGATAAAGGAGCTGAAGGGCCATAGACATGGATGCCAAAGTTACAGAAATTAACCCATAAAAAAAGAGAGTCAGCATGCAGCTAAGCGGAGTAAGTTGTTTTTTAAAGTTTCAAAATTTAAAGTAACAGTTACAGCCCTTACCTGTGAAAGTCATAACAAAGACACATATTGAAATGATCCATGATACTCGACTGTTGCTCTCGCCAAAGTCACTCATTAAATCCTTGAGAAAAATCCCGAAACTTTTGATAACCCCATAAGTGAACACCTCCACCAGGAAAAAGGCCACAGCCACAATCCAACCCCAACCACCATCTGGGACCTCCGAGTACACTTTAGAGCCGAGGCAACCTTTCAGTCGGAAAATCCACTGTGCCATTTTGACCTGCGACCTGTGAATGTGACAAAGACAAATGTGAGCTATAGTTAAGTTAATAAGCGAATTAACTTTTACAGCCACTCAGATCCATCAGTATAAACTGTATTTGGACATAACCATGATCATTCATCCTTGTAAAGAGACATCTCCACAATGCAACCAATATGTTGAATTTTAAATTAGACACTGTTAAAGATGAAAAACTCAAATGTACATGGTTAATAATTCTATAAACAGCTCTATTCAAATGTCAAACAACTGCAATATCAGCTATTAAATTAGTTTAACTATTTCACGTATCAGGTTTTGGGACAGAGGTTTCTATTTAGTTGACCATCTGATGTGTGCTAGAGACTGGTGTTGTTAGTGTTAACTAAAATCAAGCTGCAATAAGTTTATCATATTTATTATATTATCACAATATATGTTCTAATATTTATATAAATGACTAAACTATAATGAAAATTAGAAACGTATTAAAATTAAAACTCAAATAAAAATAAAGAAAAAATAAATAGAAATATTTTAAAATAACAAAAACTAATAAAAATGACAAAAGCACATTAAGCAAATTAATAAAACTAAAAATTTAAATAAAAGCTGAATACATAGGCTACAATCGCACAAATCACAGTTTGACGCTGTAGCTATACATTTACAGTGTTGCAAAAAAATGTGCAAATCTCATACAAAATGAATGGGAAAAAAAACAGCTCATATAAAATTTATAATATAAACCACTGACCAAGTGGAAAAAAACAGCAGGTATAACCAATATAGCGCAAGGGGCGTTACCAGAGGGACCGTTACGCCATGATAGGGGCGGGGGGACATGAGTGTCAACAAACTGATGAGCAGAACAACGATGAAATATTTTCATTGATTGAAATCATCGCTCGGCATTAGGTGAGGTGTAATCAGTCTCATAATATTGTTATAAGTCAGCATAGTATAGCATGTTTTAAATGCTATGCATTTCGAATCTGAAGTTTGTTTAATTTCTTCTTAGTCTTTCCCAGTGTTAGGACAGCGACAGCTAACATTATTGTAGAACATTCCTACCATATTCAGACTACAAAACTTAGTCAAAAACGTTACTGCTTTAACTCCTCAAAGCATCTTTAACAAATTGTATGGCATAATGTTGTCACAAATAAACATTCATTAAACATATATTAAATGTAAATAATTTAATAATATTTTGTTCATGTTTGAAAACATTTGTGTTTTCCTAAATCACTTTGCACGTTATCAAAATTAAGGTGAGTCAGCAGATGTATTTTTTTCCCCAACCATCTTGCACCACCTGCTCCATCATGATTCCAGCATGATCGTGTTTTCTCAGCTCCTTGCCACGTGGTCGTTTCTATGGTCAAGAACGCTTGATATACGAACATATAATTGTGTATTCCTGCATGTTGGGGCGCATGCAGTTTTGCCGCATTTCCTGACCCATGTCAGTTGTTTAAGACTTTAGTACTAGTAGTCACTTAACCATTGATATATAGTAACACTGAACAGTAAGAACGAAAAAAGAGTGCTTACCTGTTCCTGTCAGTGAGAGGAATATTGTTACTGCACTACTGTGGTGGTGTGTAAAGAGTCCATGTGCTGCTTCCACTGTCTCCAACACTGAGGTCCTCTATGGCGGGAGGTTACAGCTGTTGAGTAAGTTGAGGATTGGATTACATTCAATATTGAATGAAAGGCTACGCCAGCAACTCCCCTTTCCCCTTGAGCTGGAATGTCAAAGGAACATGCGGTCTGTTCTCCCCCACCGTAGTGTAAAGTGGAGCTGCAGGAGTGACTATACTGAATGTTTTAAACGGAGTGGTGCATTAGGTAAAGTTTGTTACATAACAGTCAGCAAGATCTGCTCAAACCCAACAGTGAATAGGCTCTCCTCTGAGATATCCAGAGGGCTTTAACTGCAACCTCAGATAGTGTTTGGTTCCTATGTGACTGTTAGCGTACTGTTAGTTTGACCAATCATTACCGATCATATTATTAAAGTACATTTATGTAATTCAGGGGTCTTCAATCTTCAAGTCGAGAAACCCTTGGTGGATAAAAAGATGGAGCACGATACATTACATATTTATTTTATCAAATGCCTGAAATATCCATATCATACCATATTAATGTAATTAGAGTGATTCTTGTTTTTTTACATTGTTGTTAAAATAACTATTAATTATGTACAGTCATATATCTCTGCATTACATTTTAATTTGACTTAATATGTTTAAATGTTGAAGGGAGAATTAAACAGTAAGCGATACTTTTGCTTTGTGTTTACTTTAACTTTGATTTAAGTTATCATAGTCTTGTATTTTGTTTAATATATATGTATATATATATATATATATGCAAATGTATTCTTTAGGATAAATCCCTTGAGATGCATCATCTCGTTTTCAAGGGGGTCATAATACACAAAAATTAGATAACATAACACAAAACAAACAACACCCCATTACAATATTAACACATGAAATATTAATAGTTACCTAGCACTTATACAGATATAAACATAGATATCATAGAAATCTGGCCCAGCAGCCCTAGCCATCCTAAGCCAAGGCATGTTCATGAATGGGTTAAATTAGGTCAAAATAAACAAAAACCATTAACATTAAGTACACAGGTCCTTCTGTATCAATCATTCTTTTTCTTCCCCTTTAGACTACTTTTATAATGGAAGTCCAAGTTAATGCACTTTTTATTCACAAACATTATGAGTTTGAGATCAATTGGCCCCCTGCTATATTCATTTTTATTCATATTTTGTTTATTTGAATTAATATTTTGTTTTTATTTTTCTGTTTTAACTTTATTTTTTAAAGTTTTAGTAATGTTGTTGTGTGTTTTGTCATTTTTAAATGTATCTGTATATTTTCTATTTCAGTTTTAGTTTTAGTCATATTAGGTATTAGTACAAGTTAAACTAAATGAAAATGAGAAATGAGTTGAAATAAGTTTCAGTTTTTAATATTTTATTTCAATTAACATTTGTTTTATTTCAAGTAACGAAATTATTTATTTTTTTTGGAAATAGTTTTAATTTCAGTTAACTATAATAACCCTTATGTAGACCCCCTGTTGAAGATATTTGATTGGCCTAAAATATTAATCATGCTGTTTTTCTAGTTATTTTTTTCCTCTTGTCTGAGTATGTTAAGTAGCAATCAGAGTATTAGTAATACTGTGTCAAATAAATCATAATTTAAATGTCTTCTTTTTTAGATATAGCATTTAAAAATGGCACAGTTTGGATTCTGTTTACTGCTTCTGTTCTCTGGACTGATTCATCACATCAAAAGCCATATTAAAAAGGAAGACAAAACTGGGGTAACGGAATGACCCAATTTCATCATTATCCTAGCCGATGATATTGGATTGGGTGACCTCTGGGTGTACAGGCCTGACAACTCCACACCAACACCCTGGCTGAACTCATTAATGCTGAAGGGCAAAAGGTAGTGTTATCATTAGCCTATAGTTTGTCCATGCATGACACAATTTTGTGCTTGATTATGTATAATTATAGGCGCTTGTGTCTGGTAAGATTACTTGACCTTAGTTCTGCATTTGACTTGATGTCAACGGGGCATGGCATTGGATTGGTTCTTTTCATACCTTTAGGATAGATCAGTAAAGGTTACGATTGGAAATTCGTTCTCTCCCTCTGCACCACTCACACGTGGGGTACCTCAGGGGTCCCTTTTGGGACCTATTTTATTTTGATCATATATGCTATTGGGTTCTATCATGAGGAAATATAATATTTCGTATCACTGTTATGCTGACGATACACAGATTTACATCCCTCTTAGCTCTGATAACTCTTATTCTGACCTTTTCAAATGTTTCGAAGATATCAAATGCTGGACTGCAAGAAACTTTCTCCAATTAAATGAAAGCAAAACTGAGATTGTTGTCTTTGGACCTCCTGTTGCTGTCTCTGATATCACTAGTAATCTAGATTTTGTTTTGTCATCAAATATTCTTCCTTTTGCTAAAACCTTAGGTGTGATTTTTGACACAGATCTGAACTTAAGGATTTGGAGACCGTTATCCATGCATTTATCTCTTCTAGACTAGATTATTGCAGTCCACTTTATATGCGTCTCTCAACCTTTCATCATTGTATCGCTTGCAGTTGTTTCAGAATACAGCCGCGAGGTTACTGACTGGCACTAGGAGAAAGGAAAGCATTTCCCCGGTCCTAGCATCTCTTCACTGGTTACTGGTGCAGTATAGGATCCATTTTAAGATTTTATTATTTGTTTTTAAAGCGTTATCACCGTCATATCTGTCTGAACTTCTCAGCTACCAACAATCTTCTCGAACTCTCAGATCCTCTGATAAACTCCTCCTACATATACCTCGCTCTCGCTTGAAGTATAAGGGGAACGTACTTCAATATACTAGACACTAGTTGTTTTTAAATGTGCTATATAAAAAAATTAACCTTGACCTTGGTGATTTGCAGATTCACAGACTTCCACTCTCCTGCCTCCACATGCTCACCATCACGTGCTGCCCTCCTGACTGGCAGACATGGGCTACGCAATGGGGTCAGTCGGAGGACTGCCACTCAATGAGACAACGTTTGCTCAGCTCCTGCATGATGCAGGTTATTACACAGCCATTATCGGTAAGCCCAGAAACGCGACATGCAGAGAACAATTAACATCCTGAGAGCAATGAACTCTACACTAATTATATGTCATAATATTTCAATTCCAATTATTTATTGCACTTAAATTGATTTTAAAACAGGAAAATGGCACCTTGGACACAATGGTTCCTACAATCCTGTTCATAGAGGTAAAATCCAGCAACTTAATATTTTATTTTTTTGAATTCGTTTTTATTTGTAGATTTTACGTCTTTCCTTGACAGCATAAGGTTTTTATAGTTTTTTTTCACATTTATTATATTTCAAGTGATGAAAATGTTACTTAAAACAGTGAAATACAAATGTATTATTAAACATCATTAAATTATATTACTTCATTCAAATGTATTTGTTTATTTATTTAATAAAAGTTTTCTTGACATGGAGTTAATTTTTTCCATATTAAATTACATTTTGATATATAAATTGTAATTATTGCCTAACATTATACATTTATTTTAAGCTACTTCATTAGGAAATGCTCACTTTTGTGTGTTTACACTACAGGTTTTGACTATTACTTCGGTATTCCTTATAGTAACGACATGGGCTGCACTGACAAACCAGGTCTCGACCTTCCCAGCTGTCCTCCTTGTGTCCGCAGTCAATATACTACAAGGTTTGTGTTGCTATCCAGGTCATCATCCAAGTCTAAACACACATCAGATGCCTTATAGCCTGAGGTTTTGTATACGTCACATATGTTTACTGAAATATGTCAAATCTTCACTCAACAGGAAGCATGAAGAATGCTACACTGAAGTGGCATTACCTCTGTTTGAAAATGAGACAATAATTGAACAGCCCTTGGACACATGGAGCCTTAAAAACAGATATGCCTCAGCGGCAGTCAAGCAGATATTCACAGCCAGGTGCGTTCACCACTTCTATGATTATATACATATATTCTATCTGGTTTCAATACCGACCTGAGCTCATTTTCATAATAGTCTGCCTTCTGGCAAATTGTGTGTATGAGTATTTCTAATAACGTACTTTCTGTTTATTTTGTTGTTGTTGTTGTTGTTCAAAATTGTGTACTATTCATATTATTATTACTGTTATTACACCTCTTGAACTTCCTGGTAAAACATATGTGAAATCAAATGGTCTTAAACAGGTTTTAGGCTCAGTATTACGTGTGAAGCCAAAAACATTCTTGATTAAAAATGGATTATAAAAACAATTTTGCGACTCGCAGGGGACTTTGTTCAGTCAATATAAGGTCTCTAGTCTGTAAACAAGTTTACTGGGCAGGCGAAGTTGCAGTGTTGACCTTTGACACAGTCCAAGGATAGATCATCATCTGTTGGGCTGTGTGCAACCAAGTCTCATCTATTTGTCATTTCAGCTGTGTACTCGTACAGACAATTGAGACCTGTTACTGTTTCAAAGCTAGCATCACTGCAGTCCTCGCGTAAATCTCTTTAAATCAATAGATAATATACTGACATTAAAATGTAATCAATTATTTTCATGTTAGGGCCAGTAATCAATAAATAGCAGATACTAATGTTATTTTGTATATTATATACTATTATATATTGTATACTATTTTGTCTAAAAAACATTTTAAAAATAAAACACTGAAAAATGCAAACTTTTGTTTTAAATTCTACAAGTGAATTTAGGCATCACAATATTATAAAACTGTATGAAATAAGGATATTCATTTTGTTATTAAATTATTAGTGTTTTTAAAGGTTAACAGTTTGTGGGCATTAGATGACGACAGAGGTAATCTAACTGTAAACAGAGTAAATGAGCATGTACAATTAAATTTATATTATCAACTGATACCAATACACTACCGTTCAAAAGTTTTGGGTCAGTTTATTTAAAAAAAAAAGAGAATTAATACTTTTATTCAACAAGGATGCATTAAATTCATCACAAGTGACAGTAAAGACAATTATATGTTAGATTTCTATTTAAAGTAAATGTTTTTTTTAACTTTCTTTTCATCAAAGACTTTTGAAAAAATGTATCACGGTTTCCACAAAAATATCAGAATGATTTCTGAAGGATCAGGGGCCTCATTTATAACCGTTGCGTACGCACAAAACCTGCCCTGAAAGAGGCGTACGCCACTTCCTACGCAAAAGGTGGGATTTATAAAAACAAACTTGACTGGAAAATTTGCGCACCTTGCATGCAAACTCTGACCCATGCGTACGGACTTTTTTTTTTTCCTGGAGAGAGAAAAGTAATGAAGTAAACAATGATTTCAAACTCAGTTTTCATGTCGATATACACATTTACATTAAATATTCCACTCTCATTAATGGAGAAATTACATAACTGAAATTACATAGTCATTACACAGAAGTTAAACCAAAATTATATGAATTTAGACATAGCCTATTGGATGCGCTTGATCACTTTTCTTGTGGCATGCTATGTTTTAATGCCAGCGAGGAGTGCTATGCGCACAATAATTCATCTTTAAATTAAACTGCAGATCACATGTTATGAGAAAATATTTTTAGTGAGAACAATGATCAATGATGCACACTTACTTCGATATTATAGCGGACACTGCTGGATTCAGTGGTCGAACGGTCCATTGTCCGGTTTGAATAGGTCCAGTGATAATAGCTACTGTACAACCACAGCTGCACGTGTTGATGTCGTGTGAAGGCATCTCCACAACATTATGAAAGATACCACTGTATTTGAAGGATACAACTTGAAGAAAACGGAAAGATTTGCACATTTCCTTTTTAAAATACTTTTGTCAATGACACGCGAGTCAGACAATTGTATTTACACTGCAATAAATATGCTCCGCAGACGTTTTCCTCTTTTGTTTTTTTATCCGCCATCTCTATCTTTCTGTCGCTCGGCTCGGCTAATGTCCGTCCCATGCACTGAACGCGCTCTCCTCCACATCACGAGTAGACACGCCCCTTATTGCTGATTGGCTACAAGTTTGTTTTGCTATTCGGCCCGAATCAGTTTTCTAAAGTGTTTTTGAAAAATCACATACCCTGCCTTTAATGTCTTGTACCTTTGAAGGTGTTAAACATTGTGTCACGTGGATGGAATGTGCATGGAAATGATATGCAGATGAGGTTATGCATAGTAAAACAAGGCGTTGTAAGCTCCATATATGGTGATTTTGGGGAGGAGTCGGGGTGGAGATGCACGTAGGCACAATCTTACCCTGACTGGGATTTACAGTATAAAGGGATTTTTGCGCAGGTTTTATAAATCTGAAAACTTTTGTGCGTATGCAAAATCTAGCTTTTGTGCGTACGTACACTTTTAGGATGAAATCTACCGAGAGTTTTATAAATGAGACCCCAGGTGACTGAAGACTGGAGTAATGGCTGCTGATATTTCAGCTTTGCCATCACAGGAATAAATTATCAATTATTTTAAACTGTAATATTTCACAATTGTACCGCTACATTGTGCCTCTCTGTAACAAACGTATCCTTCTGTTTTTGTACAGTTTGGGTAATATCTTATGTTTTGTGTTAATGTGTCTGTGTAGCATTTCTAAGAAGCAGCCGTTCCTCCTGTATGTGACTCTTGCTCACATGCATGTCCCACTGTTCCATAACTCCTTCCTAAATGTTACGACACAAGACCCTTACACAGCCAGTCTCAGTGACATGGACTCTATGGTGGGGACAATCATGCAGACGGTCAGCACTGAGCAGCTGGAAAACACATTAATATGGTTCACTGGTGAGTTATTTTACACGTATTACACTTTAAGCTGTTTTAGTTAAAAATTTGCTTACTATCAATACAATGAAACATCAATTTCTAAGGTGACAATGGCCCGTGGGAGCAGAAATGCCAGTTTGCTGGGCATGTTGGGCCTTTTGTTGGAAAGTGGCAGGCAAGCAGAGGTAATGAAGAAACTGTCATATAAAATGTTTACCTTTATAGTCTCCTTTATTGAAAATATTATAAGGTGTTATATCTTTAACCTAAAGATATTTCATGAATGAAGTTTTTTTTTTTTTTTTCTGTGGTGCAGATTTCATGCTTACTTATGACTTCTCCTCAGTTGTTTTAGATAACAAACCCACTAATTGAATTATCATGTAATACTCTGTTTTCATTCTTTGGAGCAGGTGGTGGCTCAGCCAAGAGAACCACATGGGAAGGAGGTCATAGAGTTCCCACAGTGGTCGCATGGCCTAAGAAGATCAAACCCAACAGCACCAGCAGCGCCCTGCTGAGGTACTGGAACATTATGTAGCATGATTGTTTTGTTTTCATTGAATGACGACTGGCTTTAACTCCTTAGTGGTCTGGACATCTTTCCAACTATCCTCTCCCTGGCTGGTGTAAAACCACCATCAGATCGACGCTATGACGGCATTGATATAACCGACATTCTGCTCAACGAATTAATGTTTTTAATTGACAAATACAGACTTATTTTAAACTATTTAATTTTATATTTTTGTTTATATTTTAAACAGTTGATTTAATTCGTTTAAATGTATGTTTTAATTCACACAGTTAAATGTAACCTTAAAATAATAAACTAAAACATCACATTTTTATTTTAACTGAATGTTTATTGATTTTTAACAAGAATAAAATACAAAATAACACATATCAAAATTACATAAATCAAAAAAGTCAAATTTTTAAATTGATAAACATTTTAAAGTATTTATTTAATTCACGTTTAAAAATATAGTTAAATGTAACAGTAAATTATAAATGAATAAATCACATTTTTAAATTGATAAATAAATAGACATTTTAAACTTTTAAACATTTTTTTCAATCATGTTTAAAAATGTATCGGTGAAATAAATTAAGAAATATCATTTTCTTAAAATTGACAAATAAATAGACATATTTTAAACTAATTATTTCTTGTTTAAAAATGTAGTGTAACATGGAATGTGGAATCTACCTATACATATCTATGAGTGCTCCCATGTATGAACTGTCCAATGGCATTTTTTAAAATGACTGTGTTACTACGCTGGTATTGGTTGATTTAATGGTTCTGATGTGCTCTCTCAGGTGGATCAGTGACATGCGGTGGAGGAAGTGGACAACAGCAGTATCACGACCCCCCTCTGATATTTGACCTCTCACAGGACGAGGCAGAGGAGACCCCTCTGAACCCTGAGAGTGATGAGTACAGATCTGTCTTGAAGGAAGTGGAGAGAGAGAGGGAGGCTCTGCTATGGGACATCGCCACAGATAAGGTATCATTGGCCGACTACACCGTGATTCCGGCTGCAGTCCCCTGCTGCCAGCCACACAACTCCGCCTGCAGATGTCACAGTTTAAAATGAGGTCAGTCGGGCTCAGCCTTGAACTCAGCACTGTTTGTCAATGGGTTAGATCACATCAACATATTGAAAGCACTGTTTTTTCCTACACTGGGAAGAGCATAGTTCAAATATTGAACGCAGTGTCCCAGAAAACCACACTAGATTACTAAGAAGATATGTTGTTGATGTGAAATGCTAAAGCTGTGTAACAGGAAACTATTGATTCCAAGATGTTGCAGTACATTTAAATTCTGCTTTTTCATTATGAGCTAGACCAGGCCAGTTGCATAAACATAGCCACTATGTTAAGACTGTGTCTTAAGAAATAGTTTAACCAACTAGCAGTTAGGCAAGAGGTAATCAGCCTTACTTTTCTGACTCAAATTGGGCCAATCTAACGTTTTGTAACTGACTTAAAAAAATTATAACCAGTCTTGAAGAAAACAAATTAGATGACTAACTTTTTAAGACTAGTCTAAGCAGTTTATGCAAACTGGGGTCACTCCCCAGGGGCCTGTAAGGGGGTAATCACAATTACTGATCTTTATATTTCTAAAGAAATCATGAGATTAATAACTGTTTCATTCTTTTGACAGCTCTATTTTTTAACAATATGAAATTATCTTAAAAGAGTATATATTTTAGACAATTAAAATACATGATTGTATGAGATGCAAATAAATATAGATGGAAATATTTTAATTTATCTTGTGAGTTTTATATAAATGACAAAATGGGGAATGACTTTCACTTTCCCTAGTTTGATACCATGTCTCCATCTTGTGGTAGTACTTTTGCCATAACTGTAACTGCATAACTTATTATTGGATTGATTAATAATTAAGAAACTGACAGTATTGTTTTGTTAATTACTAAATATATCAACTTATCACATGACTGATTAAAAAAAAAAATTATATTACCAGGATTTCTGACATGAATCTAAAATTGTTTCTGAAATTAAATGACAAACATTTCTATATCCAATTTATGCTTTCACATACATTTGAACATAAATATTACATTAATAACAAATTTTAAAATGCAGTTTTAGATTTAGTCCAATTTCCATTGGCTGCTCCCATTTATGAACTATCCAATGGCATTTTTAAACTTATTTGGTCAGTTAAAATACTGTTATTTTTTGGTATTGTGAATTCACTCATGGTTTCCAACGTGTTCCCTTAGTAGACATTGAGTTTCATTTCAACCTCATTCTTTATTCGTTTGCTGTTAGTAAGCACATTGGTGAATCCAAACATACATACAGTGATGAACACATGCTCTGGCACTCATGCAGAATGAAGTCTAGGCCGACAGATGTGGCTCTGTCAAATGAACATGAAAATGTCACATTACGAGTGGCGCCAACTGAGATGCTCTTATACTATTCCCAACTTAAAATAAGATACAGAACCTCATACTGTTAAAAATGTTAACTTAAATCCTTGAAAAAACAAATAATTTAGGATGCTCTGAATTTGTAATGCTACTGTGCATTCATAATTGTCTTGCTGTGCTGATTCGGGGAAAAAAATAACACCTGTGTGTGATAAGAGATCACCTTATCTGAGAAAATAAAGAAGTATCCTTTCCTATTAATCAACAAGCAATTCCCTTTTGAGTACATTTCTGTTCCCATATTAGTATTACAAGCAGCCACTAAACACAACATCACAGCAGAATATAGAAGAACAGTCAACGAGCAGCCTACTTGACCTGGTGCAACATTAAGTTAGGATGGGGAAAATAAAATACATTATCATTGTAAACAATGTGCACTGTAATTTCTTACAAATTTGGGTTATTTTCCTTAGCTCATAAAGTTTCTGTATGGAAATTAGTGTTTTGAACATAAATTAAGCTACAAGGAAATTAAAAACCAAAGACCCTGAAATTATATAAAAAAAATAAAAAAATCTTAACAGCCATTAGCCACCTACACTAAATATACCAATGCATTTTAATTATAATAAAAGGATCGTTCACCCCAAAATGAAAATTCTGTCATCATTTACTCACCCTCATGATTTTCCACTTCCCTCATGAAAATAATTTAAAAACAAAAGATGATACTTTGAAGAATGTTTCAACTGTACAATGAAATTCAACTGGGTCCACAACAACATTGGACAGAAAAACAGACATTTTTCCAAATATTGGAAAATTTTTCCAAAAGTCATTCAGGTTTGGAAGAACATTAAGGGGGGAATAAATATAGACAATTTTCAATTTGGGGTGAACTATCCCTTACATTATCCAAAGTTCCAGTAGAGCAAACATCTGTGAGCAACATGCTTTTACAGTTGGATGAAAAAAAAGGGAAGTGCCTTAGAAAGTGACATGTCAGTTAAAATCGGGTTTTGAAAATGCTCAAATAGATCAGCAACATGTCACGGGGTAATTGCTGTTGCTAAAATCATACAAACATAGAAATATTTTTATTAAGAATGGTGAATTTTAGAATCAAGGTGCCATAGCGATGTGCACTGCTTTTTCTCGCCCACTACCATGGATTCATAACTATTCGTTGCATGTGGAATTTGCTCACAATCCTGAATGGCACATTAGTCAGTGCATTATCTCTGTTTGTTCACATTGTTTGTGGGGAAAAATTCAGTGTATCTTCTGTAAACAGTCTGAACACATCCACAGTGGATCAATGCAAAAAAAAAAAAAAAGACGTGTTCCTCCCTTTATAGTTACATGCACTCACTCATTTTGAGATCACAGTAGAAAAACGTCTTGGATGATAACTGGGAAAGAGCCAAAGGGAGGACTCTTTGAACACTGTGTCCAATCTATGACTGTACTAATTCTCCATGGGAATTAGTTAGTATCTGGTTGGTGGGTAGTGATGATTATATGACTGTCCGTCTCGTGACATTGCATTGAATCAATCTCTATGGCGTGTAAAACAAGCGTGTTGACATCAGCAGTATTTGCATCAAGGTTACTGACAGTCTCTGTCACGGGGGCCATTTGCGTGCTCACTGCTTCCTCAATTCCCTCAAGTATCAAAATGGCACTGCTAGGCTGAAAACATTTTGCATTGAGCTTGTTCACTTCCCCGACATGCACCTCATTCTCTTCCTGAACAGCAGCATCTTCGCTGCAGTCTTCATCACTGACTCCATTCTCCTGGGTTGCATGTTCCTCTGTTATACCAGCTTTATCTTGACCTTCAATATCTGGCGTGTTCTCCTCAAAAGCATCATGGAGTGCAACATCTTCTACAGTTGTAGCTGCGGTTTCAAGTACCTTCTCAGCATTGTCTTCCTCGACAGCACTGAGATCCATAGTAACTTCATTATTATGGATCCTTACTCCTGGATCTTCTTCATGAGGGGCTCGTCTCACATCGCTGTCCTGTTCAAGTCCAATATCTTGACTTCCCTTCTTCACTTCACTGAAATCATCAGGAATCTTTTTCTCGATGACTCCGTCTACTGAGGTAACATCTACTGCATCTTCAACAACAGTCGTTTCTTGTTCAAGATCTTCTTCATTGCATGCATCTCCTTGCTGAATCTGGTCTTCAATCAGTCCATCTATCTGTGGAGCAAGATAGTCACAATCATAATTTTGTAGATCTTTGGCATCCTTATCAAGCCTTTGCGTTTCTTTTGATCCAATGTGTCCATCCTCTTCCTCGGTTTCAACAGAAACAACAAGGTTCGGGTGGACTTCAACTACTAATGTAATGTAACTCTCTCCCTCTTGAGGCAGCTGCTCATGGCCAATTCCCTGCTTCAGGTCAAGTGCAGTCTGTTCTGCATCACTCGGTCTCGACTCGGAGTCTGAAACATCTGTAAGTTCATTTAAAGGTCCGCTAGATGTGGCTCCTGGATTTTGTAATGAAGGGAGGTGAGGAGCAGGGCTGTAAAGAGATGTATATCATTAGGAGAAGGTAATCTTAATGTTACATCATCATGTGCTTTATGTCGTTGCGACCGGTTTTTACCTCTCTGCGGATTCATATGGAACAGGGGTAGGCCATAATTCTTGGGCCCCGCCCCCTTCCTCCTGCACCCAGCCACGGTTAGAGGAAGCGTAAGTCAGAATGGCTTCTGTCACAGTGTAAGGGGTGTGACCCTGCACACAGTCCTCAATGTGCTTGACAGGAAGCTGAGTCTGCAGGAAAAGATGGAGCTGGCTATCTGACAGGCATACCGTCATGTGCAGCACTCTGTATAGAAAGACGAAAGTTTGGTGTTAAAATGAATATTTCTGTACTATTTTATTTGCTATTTTTAATTCTCTCGTTTTTTAAAATGCTTTGTAAGCAAGCAAGCACCAGAAGATTTTAAATAAAACACTAGAACTGACTTGTCCAAGAAGCTCTGAAGACCTTTTCTCCTCCTTTCAATGAATTCATCATTAATAAATGAGAAGAAAGACTTTTTGGGCAGATCAGGAACAGGCCTGTGGGAAATACAACGATGTATTTAACTCTAAAGATACAAAAAAAGAAGAAACAATGCAGAAAAAGTCCCTACTGGAT
This sequence comes from Sinocyclocheilus rhinocerous, assembly GCF_001515625.1. Classification (NCBI taxonomy): domain Eukaryota; kingdom Metazoa; phylum Chordata; class Actinopteri; order Cypriniformes; family Cyprinidae; genus Sinocyclocheilus; species Sinocyclocheilus rhinocerous. Next base: position 532,927 of record NW_015657989.1, on the reverse strand, counting down.
GGTAAATTGATACTATTGCTTGCAGTAAACGACTTGTGTGCTTGGGGTCGTTGTCTTGCTGCATGACCATTGTCTCTCGCGATTCAGTTCTTGGACAGATGCCCTGACATTTTCCTTTAGAATTTGCTGGTATAATTCAGAATTCATTGTTCCATCAATGATGGCATGCCGTCCTGGCCCAGATGCAGCAAAACAGGCCCAAACCATGATACTACCACCACCACGTTTCACAGATGGGAAGGATCTTATGCTGGAATGCAATTTGTCTGACTGTGGATTTGTGGAGTCCAAACACTTTAGAGATGGTTTTGTAACCTTTTCCATCCTGATAAGCAACAAAAACTCTTTTTCTGAGGTCCTCAGAGACCTCTTTTGTTCATGTCATGATTCACTTCCACAAACATGATCAGACTTTGATAGATCCCTGTTCTTTAAATAAAACAGGACACACACTGACACCTGATAGTCATCCCACTGATTGAAAACACCTAATTTTGCCTTCAAATTAACTGCTAATCCTAGAGATTAACATACTTCTGCCTTTTACAGATGTATTAGATCA
>NW_015657989.1:524712-531153 GCF_001515625.1 Sinocyclocheilus rhinocerous | reverse complement strand
ACATTTTCCTTTAGAATTTGCTGGTATAATTCAGAATTCATTGTTCCATCAATGATGGCATGCCGTCCTGGCCCAGATGCAGCAAAACAGGCCCAAACCATGATACTACCACCACCACGTTTCACAGATGGGAAGGATCTATGCAATTTGTGCAATTTGTCTGACTGTGGATTTGTGGAGTCCAAACACTTTAGAGATGGTTTTGTAACCTTGATAAGCAAGATAAGCAACAAAAACTCTTTTTCTGAGGTCCTCAGAGACCTCTTTTGTTCATGTCATGATTCACTTCCACAAACATGATCAGACTTTGATAGATCCCTGTTCTTTAAATAAAACAGGACACACACTGACACCTGATAGTCATCCCACTGATTGAAAACACCTAATTTTGCCTTCAAATTAACTGCTAATCCTAGAGATTCACATACTTTTACCACTCACAGATATGTAATATTGGATCATTTTCCAGAATAAATAAATGACAAAGTATATATTTTTGTCTCATTTGTTTGATTGGATTCTCTTAGTCAACTTTCAGGATTTGTGTGAAAATCTGATGATCTTTTGAAATTCTGAAGGGTTCACAAACGTTCAAGCAGCACTGCATTTACAGTATATATAGGCGTTAGAACATTACTTCATAATTCACATACTTGCAATGTAATATTTTGTGCCTTTATTGCTTCAAGGAAACCCTTACAATACATGAATATATATATATATATACTTTTTTTTTATTTTGAGGTGCACTGGCTGAGACATATATGCAGCTATACAGTCATTTGTTTGTGCAAAGGAACTTACACCAGACCAGCATTCTTTTGCAGTTTTTTCTTCAACCACACAAACTCACTGTATCGCCGCCTCACACAGGATGTTTTGGCAGTGAATGCTTTGCTGTTTGTCTGGTGACAGAAACCAAGTAAGTGACCAAATTCAGATCAGATAACACCAGGGCAGACAAAAACATGCATTGAACAACAGTGGAATAAAAACATATATTAGCGAAAGACTAATATATCGGCCAATATTTGGCTATTAAGATGGTGATATAAGATGGTGTATTATGTAAAATATATCCGACAAAGCCCACCCTGCCCTCTAGGTATTCATATAAATGAAGCACTGAACTAAAGATATATAGCTATAAAGAACTATAAGATATATATATATATATATAACTCATGTAGCAAGGAAACCCCCATAAAGCAATAATGATATGAGGACATGGCTGTGATTTAATCAACACCAATACTGTAACCAATACAGGATGACAGACAGTTGCAAATTTAAATATTGGGGGGGAAAAAATGTAATGGCTTATAAATTCATCTTAACATTTAAATCTGTTTTCTTATCCAGAGAAGTATTAAAAAGTCTTTGGAACTTGGAAAGGGTCACATTATTAGATTGTGGTCTTGTAATATTAGAAGTCCTTGAGGCAAAAATACTCACATGAAGGAAAATTTTGAAGTCCACATATGAGATCCACGACCCTTCATTTTGAACGCGAGGATCCTGAACTCTCACAGCAATTAATTCCTTTGGAAAAAAAGTTAGAGAAACATCTTCAAGACCAAAATATACAAATATCAAACATTTATGGCATTTTATACCTTTAAAAAAACAATCCTGTGGTCCATTGCTATCAACAGCATAACCTCTTGTGTCAAATCAGCTGTTTTGTAATCTGCTATGTCTCCATGTCTGTATGACTTAAACCCATAAGATCTCATTGCTTTAGTGCAATATTCAGATCTGTCATTGCACATCACACAGACACAATGGAAAGAATAAGAAAGAGATCTTACATCCTGCTCTTGACTTTTGATCATCCTACCAGAGGTAACATGGCACAGTGGACATCTGTGGAAAACCAACCACTGCAACATGAGTCATCAACCACAACAACAAAACATCCCTTATCATGCATGTTTTGCTAGTTTTTTTTTTTTTTTTAACTTACATGATTTTGTCTTTTCTGTCTTTGTTTTTCCATAACTTGAGGAAAGGAAATATTTTCACAAATCCATAAAGGGAGAAATCAACAGATTCCTCAGACCTGGTACTGTCTACTCTCCAAAACATCACTAATTGTTGATTTGAGTATCTAGGGGACAAACATCTCATGACTTGCTCTTTTAACCCTTGTGATGAATCATCTGCCCCTCCTCTTCCTCTAAACAGCCATTAATCATGATGATTATTTGTCAGTTCTGTGGTCAATAATATGATTTACCCGTGATTGCTGGGTAAATGCACTGAAGCTGAACAAGTTACTTATAGCAAACCTGTGTAGAGGAATACTTTGGCATAAGTGTAGTGGGTTTTAATTCGATAACTTGTCTGTTATCTGTCACAGCACTTCTTACTCAAGAGAATAGCTAGAAGATAGGTTTATTGGTATGATACTTACTGTAATAGTGCTCTATTTCCAGGTTGTATTTCAGGTAACGTTAACGCAAGTTAATGAGCTCACACGAACGTCAAAATGTAAAATTCGTACCTTCATCCCATCCGTCCGTAATGAATTGTGATTTTTCTTAAATGTCACTTAGCTTGTATTACACATACAGATAAAACGGATTAAAAACACGTCAAAACATTATGAGCGAGTAACGTGATCAGTTTCGTTTTTCTTCAGCTGTGAATATATAAACAAGCTGAGGTGAGATACTGCCATCTACGGGTAGTTAGTCTGCTTATGAGTTATGCTTTATGATGCTAAAACAAGTAAGAAACTTTGAGACACAGCTTGTATGTAGGTTACGGCTTATCTTTTACCGGTAACGAAAATGTATTCTCTGTAGAGTAGCCTACAATTAAAACAAGATACTACAGGTGAATGGTAAACATTTTAACTAATAGATATCCTTTCCCATGTTAATCAAAGGATATTAAGCAATTGTTTTGTACTACACTTTTTCTGAAATGTTATGTTTAAACATGCAAATGAGACATTAGCTACAGTAATTAAATATGCACTATTTTGCAATTATTTCCTGAAATCTGGGGCCAGTTGCATAAACTATCCTCTGTTAAGAACTAGTCTGCCCAACTAGCAGTTAGCCAAGGGGTAATCAGTCATATTCTTTGGATACAACTTTCTATGTAACCAACTTAAACAAAGTTATAACCTGTCTTAAAGACGAAAAAAAATTTGATGACTTGTAAGACTAGTTTAAGTATTTTGCAACTGGCCCTCTGAACACTGAATAAAGGTTCAAAATCCTTGTTTCATTTAATTGCCATATTATAGTTAAAGGTTTTACAGAGGGAATTTTGGATATCTCTTTTAGTACTCCACAGATCAGAAAAGACTGTCAATAGCCCGAAACAAATTACCATGTTTACCACGCAAAATGTTTTGTAAATCTGGCAAATGATACAGTAGCCTAACAAACACCCACAGTATATAAAACCTTAAGAATATAGATAAAGAATAAAACTGGAAAGTTTGGCGAAACTGCTACTTACGTGGAGATTTCTGGCTCAGTGCATGAGAAAAAACTAATTTAAAACAGCTTTTAAAGATATGTATTGTAATTGAAATCTACAGACACAAATAGATAAAGTGTAATAAAATGTTAATTAACTGTGTATTTAGGATGTTTTCTTTCCACAAGTCTGAAAGAAGACAAGTTAAGGAAGCAAAATCGCAAAATCGACCAGTGCCTGTATAAACAATGTTTAGTCTTGCATAAAAGACTTGCATAAAATGCTTATTTTGGTTCAGAAATGTATAATAGTTCTGGTATTATACTACCAATATCTTAATATTGGGACACTGGTGCTGTTTTCAGTTGTGAAATATAGTGTCTGATGTCAGTAATGATGAAGGATCTATACTACGTGGTGTCTCAGTGGAGTGTTGAGTGTAAGAACTTCATCCTCTGTAATCTTCTTAAGCTTCGGTTGCGTGCAGGTGGGGATGTCATATGGAGCTGCAGAGACAGACAGGGACAATGAGTCTTCGGCTTCATTTGATCGCTGATTTGAGCGTGTAATTCTGACTGGTGAGTTTATGACAATAATAACATAGTGGATTATTTGAATACTATCAAAATTGTGATATTTGTTCTTTCCCAACAAAAGAAATGGAGGACGCAGAGGTCCGACAACAGAAGCTGGACAATCAGGTTAGGATCTCAGAAATTAGTGTCTTTTGATTAGTCATTTACTTATACTTTTGTGTTACATATTTTATCAATAATATGTAGTTTTTAAAAATATATATTATTTAACCTTTGACATTATTGTCATGCTTAAAAGCACCATCTATTTGCATGTCCCAGGAGCTGGAGTCTCTGCTCACCCGATATGAGAATAGCAACAAAGAGAATCTTGTCACCCTTGTAAATAAATCACCCAGCTGGAATGAGCAAACGCAGTCGTATGTGCTCAATTTCCATGGCCGAGTTACTCAGGCATCTGTGAAAAACTTTCAAATTGTCCATCCAGATAATGGTGAATGAGGTTATCCTTCTTTTTCTCATTTTGTATCTCTGTCTTTGTGTTTGTAGATGCAATATCATATAATATATGAGAAATATTACAATTCCTAATTCTAATTCTAATAATGTCAATGAATATCTCTCTCCAGTGGACTACATTGTGATGCAGTTTGGGCGGGTAGCAGAAGATGTGTTTTCCATGGACTACAGCTTTCCCATGTGTGCTCTACAGGCATTTGCCATCACTCTGTCTTCCTTTGACGGCAAACTGGCCTGTGAATGAGCTTCATTCATCTGTATTTTCTGTTCTTTGAAAAAGGGAAACTTTGCATTAATTTAAGATTTGAAATGTTCTTGCAGTCATAAATGAATGAACTTTAGATTTTAACTGTTATCCACAAATGGATAATTTATCTGTTTTACTAATTATGAATCTACAATTAGACATACAATGTATGAATTTCCTACATATTTTTTCTCTTTTTAATTGCTAAATATAATTGTCTGTTTTCCAAGGCTGTTTAAGCAAATAATTTTGTTAGATATTTTCTTTTCATTTCCTTTGTTTACATGAAAAAAGCTATTGGTCTTATATACGTTTATATTATACAGTCACTTTTCATAAAGTTACATTCACCAACTTACAGACCTTCATTATTCTTTGCATTTGAGATCCGTGTGGAATACTATATTTCGCCATAGTGAATTAATGTAAACATGCATATCTGTCCAGCGGGGGGCAGTAAAAGCCTTGATCGTTTTTCATAATTCCGCAAACTAAAACAGAAGAAGAAAGGGACAAATTCGTATATAACTACATCGCCCCATTTTGATCTCTCAGCATAACTGAAGTTGATCCGTATTATTTATATATTATCATTCAGGCACCTCACAGCGCCCATCAGCAATCTCTGAAAGTTATTTGTGGAAGCTGGCTGGCGTGAAATGTGACTTAGAATGGAAACTCCCTCTTTTAGGTTTTGAGTTTGCAGACAGATGTGCTACGTCTCTTAAGACAGGAACTTTTCATCCGAGTTGGATATAAGATACATCGAGAATGCGGGACCGGACCAAAGAGCTGGGCAATGTGAGTACAAAGTAACTTAGGGCAGTGCACTCAGGAAACCGGCTAACATGCTAACGGGCTAACCCACGGAAACTGCCCACTGCTGCAACTGCGATTTATTAACAGTCACATATTCTCACGGGTCACTGTGTCTTTATGCAGATTGTTGAGGAAAAAAAATGAGTAAAATACCACAAACTGGAAGCTAACAACCCTCTGCACTACCAACCCTCTAGTATTGCAGTGTAACTTAGGTGGTGTGTAACTTTATTTAGCCTGCATGCAAACTAGCAGCCATGAGTAGCAGCCAACCCCCCCCAAAAATATATTTAGCACTAAAAGTTAGCCGTTGGATTCTTCACACCCTCGGGAAGAAAAGTTTAAAGGGGTCATATGATGCTGCTAAAAAGAACAGTATTTGGTGTAATGAAATGTGTTTATGCGGTTTAAGGTTCAAAAAACACATTATTTTCCACATACTGTACATTATTGTTTCTCCTCTATGCCCCGCCTTTCTGAAACGCGTCGATTTTTAAAAAGCTCATCGGTCTAAAAAAGCGAGGTGTGCTCTGATTGGCCAGCTATCCAGTGCATTGTGATTGGCCGAATACCTCAAGCATCTGACGGAAATGTTACGCCCCTTACCACATTGTGATGATGCCCTGTCAGGCCGGAGCGATGATTCAAAAACATGAAAACCCATTATAAACGAGGCATTCGTTGCATCCAGTGGGGACATAATTACGAATTATAATGACTTATACTGTCTTTTTAAGCGTAGCGTTGCGTATCGCGCCTCGTAAACATAAAACCATGTCTGCATTTGTGATCGGAGAAATGACAAACAACAAGCCCTACTCTACACTGCCCAAAAAACTCGCTTTAAATATAAAAAATATAAAAATTCTTTAAATATAAAAA
>NW_015657989.1:519221-524293 GCF_001515625.1 Sinocyclocheilus rhinocerous | reverse complement strand
TACTGTGCTCTTAAACCCCCCCCCCCCCAATGAGCTAAAGGTCCAAATTTGTAACACGAGTAAGTGGATTATACAGCTTATAAATAAATATTTCAAACGTATAACAAATTCTTAATGTATACGTTTCTCTTTTCACTAGATTGCTGATGCCTCAGATGAAGATGAAGAAAGCACAGCTCTCATGATAAAGCCTGGATCTGGGAGCTCAGCAAATGAAGAGAAAGAAAATGAAGCTGTCTTTAAAAAGGTTCATTTTAAGCCATTGTAACACATTTTAACTATTCGAAAGCATTACTGCAGCTTTCAATGGTAATATGCACATAAATTATTAGGGAATTGTGGAGTTGTTGTGTAACTACACACTGCCAAGCCACTACCTCCAAACTCCATGTTAAATAGATACTTTTGACCTTGTAATATCAACTGTTCACCATGAATTACGTTTTTGTTGATTAAATTGTTGCCTGTATGGTTTGGGATTTGAAAGTTTCCGGAGTCAAACTTATTATTGTCACAATTACACCCTATTTTTTTTATGCAGGTTCAGGAGATTCAAGAGGGACTTGAAACTATTAAAAGGAAGGTGTCTGAACTGGAGAACAAACAGAAAACTGTGTTAGGAGTTGCACTTCCAGAAGAAAGTGAGTAGCTCAGCTTAGGTTTGGGTATTTTTATATTTCAACACATTTCCCTGAAATATAAAAAAAAAATTTTTTGTTCAGTTTAGGTTTTATCATCCAAAAAAATGTTTAAATAAATAAATGTAAAAAAAAAAATCTCCTTGGCAATAGGTATGAAAAAGGAACTGCAGTCCCTCAGAGAAGACATCAAAGTCATGGCCAGCCAGATCCAAAAGAAGTTAAAAAGTAAGACTGATAAATAAAAACAGGTGGTTGTTATCAAACTTGTTCTGCTGGACCTACTGGATGTGTAGTATTAAACGATACGTTTACGTCACAGGCATTGAACCTAAGAAAGCTGAAGGTGAAGAGAAATATATTTCAATAAATGTTAGAATGCGGAGAATTCAGGTGAGTTGCTTTTTAATACATATATTATAAATATTTTGTTTGTAAATATCATGCATGAACAGTGTTGTTTTGGCTCAGAATAATCTGTTCCTCCCTTTTTTTCCTCAATATCCTTTAAAAGCATGGTGTTTTGTCCCGTGAATTTCTGGAAGTGATGGGTCACTGTAATACAATTCAAGCCCAATACAGAGACAGAAATGTGGAGAGGATACACAGACAACTCAAAATCAGTATGTGCTTTTTCTGTCTTGTTTTTTTTTTTCTATTGATAATACTATGGTTCTCATACAGGTCTTTCACAATAGACTTTTTAATTGTGCACCGAGTCATGTTTTTCTTCATTTAAGAGTTTCCTTTAGTATGATCCAAGACTACTGCAGTATCAGCCAGTGCAACATAGCTTTCACTTGCATTGTTCCTACAAGTCAAAATAAAATAAAATGGAATAGAACTAAATAAACTAGCGTGAACGTGGTTTCCTTTACAGCTGGTAACAATGTGACAGATGAGGAGCTGGAATCAATGCTTGAGAGTGGACAAACAGATGTTTTCACGCAAAATGTGAGTGTGGTGTTTTGTGTAGTGTGCGTGCATTGATTTGAATGCATAAGTGTAAGTCTAGCATTCTGCCTAATAGATATTCATTGCTTTTCCTTCTACAATTACCCGAAGAAAACAGTCCACAACAGAGTGATATTGTTTATTATAGTCTTCTGATTCCTTAATGTCACATTTCAAGTCTTCTCTTTTGCTTTCTTTGGAATGGATGCGTTTCATTTGGTGAGATCCTTTTAGGAACCGTTCCATCTAAAATGTAATTGTTATTTCTTGTTTTTGATGACGTTGATTAACCTATCTGGGCATTTAGTGATATAATCATTTATAATAAATAGGGGCATTTTCCTGTTTCCTGGTCCTTCACTTTCTGAGTTTCTTGTGAAGCAGTAGAAACTCCAAATAGTAGTCAAAGTAAGACCTACATTTGGAACTAAGAATGCTGGGGGCACCTTTGGACATAAAGTATCTTCGAGTGTTGATGCCTTTTTTATTCCAGATAAAGTAAATCTGGGTTGTCAACATCATATAAAAGCAATGCTAGAAGCAAATGCCTCATATTTTCAGTACCTCCTTTATAGATTTCCACTTCCCTTTTAGAGTTTTGATTACGGTCATTCTTGCCCTTCACCTTATATATATATATTCAGTTTTTTTTATTTTTATAAAACCCTTCCAACCCCCTTTGCCTGCAATAAAGCATCACCACCATGATGCATTTCACCGCTGTGTCCTATTTGTCACATGTGATGTGATCACATGAAACATCCTGTTCAGTGTCTTGAACCACTGTGTAAAAATCAAGCTGTTCTTGCAGATTTTGAACGATGCTAAAGCTACCAGACAGGCTCTGAACGAGATCGAGTCACGGCATGATGAGATCATCAAGCTAGAGAAAAGCATTAAAGAGCTACATGACATGTTTCAGTACCTTGCAATGGAGGTTGAAGCACAGGTGAGGTGAACACTTGATATATTTAGTACATTCCTCAGATGTCTAGGACATTAAAAACCACAATGTTGTTCTATAATTAGGGTTGGGTATCGTTTGAATTTTATCGATTCCGATTCTGCTTATCGATTCCGATTCTTACTGATTCCTAGTTTCGATTCCAATAAGATAAAAAATCCAATATAAAAAAAATTAAGTCAAACATTTAGATGTCAAACATTTATTCTGTCTTTTTACAAAGCATTCTGTTGCAGCTGAATAACACGAGCAAAAATCAGCAGCTTACAGAACACTGCAAGAGGAATTTTGCCTATGCTTTAAAAGATTAATATAAATTTCAAATATAAAAGTGTTCAAGACAAGTAAACATTCAGTAATAAGATAGGAACAAACAAATCAATTAGCAATATCATAAATAAATACAACTGAACAAAATTTCAGGTACAGAAACTGTAATTAAACGTTTAAAAACACGGCATCGTTTTCTTTTCATAAATAAAATCTAGATTAATCAATGAAAGTTATTAAATATATTCAGTCAAGATCAGTGAATGATTTTCTTTTGTTCTTTGATTAACATTAATGGCAGCCAGTGCGTTTATTAGACTGCTGTCTCTTTAACACCGAACGCACGCAGATCTAAAAATACTGTACATGTGTGTTTTCTTTCTCATCTGTTTACGTTCACGTAAGACAAAAACGGCTGTGTTTATGATGATATACTGATGCAGTTTTCTGCATATTGGTTGACAAATATGAAAGAAGTCAGTTTCGGCCCGGAACAACCTTTTCTACAGTGGAAATACACGGAACGGTTCGAGAATGGACACAAACCGGGAAACCGTACCGCGACCTCTGTTCTCTGTGCTCGCGCTTGTGCGTCGTGTACGCTGCACGTAAACAGGGCGTAAGTTCTTTCCGTTCCTGCACTTAAATTCGTTTTTAATCACATTAAAATGCGAACGCAGGAATCGTTAAGCAGAATCGAAATGCACGCGTCTTATCGAATACCCGGTTCTTGGAAATTTGGAACCGGTTCTAAAATGGAACCGGTTTTCGATACCCAACCCTAGTCTGGAGGTGGTAGGATGAAGTTGAGATACAGAGGAGAAGTTTAGATACGTCCGCCTCTTTAAGGACAGAGAAGAAGAAGAGAAGGTTGTTAGCTGTGGATGTGGTTGATCTGAGTTCTTGGCTGTGTGAAGCTGAAATCTTGACATTTTGATGTACTTGTACCATTTTCTCTCAAATCAAAGCGACAAGTACCTGCTGGCCTGGAGGAGAGAGGGCAGATATTGTCTATACAGGATGTTAATGTGGAGCATAAAGTGTCTGTGGCAGTATTCACATATATTGATGAGAACTGGGTGGGAGAGGGAAACAAGGATGATACTACAGAGGAGAGGTGAGAGGGAGAAAGGGAACAGGTTTCGTCTGAACGAAACTGGCGGAGCGGTTGGTGGAGCACAAGAAGAAGCAAAGATTATGAATGTAGCACTTGAGTGGCATGGATTACCTTTGTTTTGTTTGGGTTTGATGCTCATGGTTCTTGTCATTTCAGAGCTTGACGGACCCAGTCTCCCTTCACTTTCAGTATATGGAAGAGCAGCCAGCATATTCTTCAAAAATCCTCCTTTTGTGTCCTGTGGGTTGTGTCCTACGGGTTTGGAGCAATATAGCAGAATATTCTTTTGTGTGAGAAAATCTCCCGAATATTCTTCAGTAGAGAAAATTTCCAAGTCATTTTTCTAAAGTGAAAACCCCACTTGCTCCTCACATTATATAAGGTCTCTAATCGTTTGTTTCCAGCTGTAAAAGGGGAATTCAGGAGTGAGCCGTCTACCCTCATGACCATTTGTTTTCCACTAGCTTTTCCACTCTTTAAATTGCTGCCATGTCTACAAGATTCCAAATAAATGCTCTGTGGCCTATAATGTGAGCCAGTGTGCTGATGGGTGGCATCTTACACAAGGTGAAAATTAAAATCAGGACTGACTACCTCTTTGTTTTAGAAATGAATTGAAACCACAAACTAGAATTAGCCTTGGATCACTACCAGTGTCTAGTACAGTTGATTATTTCTATGAAATGACTGTCTGAAAAGAAAATGCTAGTGGAATATAGTCAGAGAACGGTCGTGTTGGTCAGCTGTGTAATACGAGAAGACACTTGGATACACCGAAACATACAATGGAGTCCAAAGGTGAGAAAACACTGGGCATTTTAAAGCAAGACATCCATGCTTTAAGATTGAATTTCAACATTCATAAGTTTAACGATTAATAATAATGATGTAAAATGAACATAACTTAAGAACATCTCATGCTGGATATCATGAATCATCAGGTTTTGTTCATGCCAACTCTAGTGCTGCTGTCATTAAAGCAAAAGAGAGACACTAAATAGTAAGACATTCAGAAATTAATGTACTTTTTTTCAGTTTGATTGGTTGTAATTAAAATTCACATTTTCAAGAATGAAGCCATTTCACCAGCGTTTTCAGACTTTTAGACCCCACTGCATTTTTCCCCCAA
>NW_015657989.1:514906-517835 GCF_001515625.1 Sinocyclocheilus rhinocerous | reverse complement strand
GCGTTTATTAGGCTGCTGTCTCTTTAACTCTTTAACGCACGCAGATCTAAAAATACTGTACACCTGCGTTTTCTTTCTCATCTGTTTACGCTCACTTAAGACAAAAAAGGCTGTGTTTATGATGTTATACTGACGTAGTTTTTTGCGTACTGGTCGATAAATATGAAAGAAGTCAGTTTCGGCCAGGAACAACCTTTTCTACAATGGAAATACACGGAACGGTTCGAGAACGGACACAAACCGGGAACCCGTACCGCGTTCTCTGTGCTTGCGCTTCGTGTGCGCTGCACGCAAACAGGGCGCAAGTTCTTTCTGTTCCTACACTTATATAGTTTTTAATCACATTAAAATGCGAACGCAGGAATCGTTAAGCAGAATCGAAATGCACGCGTCTTATCGAATATCCGGTTCTTGGAAATTTGGAACCGGTTCTCGATACCCAACCCTATCTATCATTTTAAAAAACGTTGTTTAATTTAATAAATGTAATTTTTGTCCATATTTTAATTAAATCAGTTTTTCATGTTAAATTAACTTGTTTTTTTTCAGGGTGAAATGGTGGACAGGATTGAGGAGAACATTAAGAGTTCCCATAACTATGTGGAAAAGGCTGTTGCTGACACAGCTGCTGCGGTAGTAACTTCAAAAAAAGTGCGCAAAGTGAGTAAATTATTAATATGATTATTTATTTATTGATGTGATGACATTATATCATTCACCAGTGCGACTGATCACATTTCTTCTTCACAGAAAAAATTATGGATTGCATTATGTCTTGCTATTTTGCTTGTAATAATAGCCATTATTGTGGCTGTCAGTTTCATTTGAGGTGAGTTCCATCAATTATATTGAATTTGAATGCCAACTGTATGCAAGTTATTTAAAGGGATAGTTCACCCAAAAATGAAAATTTGCTTTTAATGCACTCACCTGAGTAAATTAACAGCAAATTTTCATTTTTGCGTGAACTATCCCTTTAAAGGATTAGTTCACTTCCAGTATAAAAATGTCCTGATCATTTACTCACCTCCATGTCATTCAAGATGTTCATGTGTTTCTGTCTTCAGTTGCAAAGAAATGAAGGTTTTTGAGGAAAACATTCCAGGATTTTTCTCCATATAATGGACTTAAATGGTGGCCAATGAGCTAAAGGTCCAAATTTGAGTTTCAATGCAGCTTCAAAGGGCTCTACACGATCCCAGCCGAGGAACAAGGGTCCTATCTAGCGAAATGATATACTTTTTAACCACAAATGCTTATCTTGCACTAGCTCCGCGATGTGCATCCGCAAATTCACGCATTACACTATCACGTTGGAAAGGTCACGTGCGGTTAGCTCTTTGTCTTTGTACTCCAGTTTAAAAAGGTAGAGTAGGGCAAAAAACTCAATTTTCTCCTACATTTTCAAAATCGTCCGACATCGTTGTTTCACCTTTTTTTGTAAAGGGCGTTTGACTTTCTTTGCACGTTCGCTTTGTAAACACTGGGTCAGTACTTCCACCTACGTCACTACGGTAATGTGTGAAGTGGAGCTAGTGCAAGACGAGCATTTGTGGTTAAAAAGTATATACAATTTAATTTTTTTTAAGAAAATTATCGTTTCACTAGACAAGACTCTTATTCCTCGGCTGGGATCGTGTAGAGCCATTTGAAACTGCAATTTGGACCTTCAGTCGGTTGGTCCCCATTGAAGTCCATTATATGGAGAAACATCCTGGAATGTTTTCCTCAAAAACCTTCATTTCTTTGCGACTGAAGAAAGAAAGACATGAACATCTTGGATGACATGGGGGTGAGTAAATTATCAGGACATTTTTATTCTGGAAGTAAACTAATCCTTTAAGTGTCTCTTATTGCCAAATGTGTTACAGTTCTGTTATTATTATTTGATATTTAAATCATGTATCCTTTTTCTTTACAGTTTTCCTTTTATTAGACTTTTTTTTTTGCCCATCAAGCACTGGGTTTTGTTTTCCTAAACTGTCTGCCTTGAAGTCCCTTTGGCAAGCTACATCTTTGGTAGCTACATGTGCTTAAATTTTAAATCTGTTGTTTTAGTTGCTTTGTCCTACAAAGGACATGATTTAGATTTCCTGAAAATGTATCTGCTGCACCACTTGGACATTTAAAAAGTTACATGGTAAAAACGGTTTGAATTAATTGATTACTTTATTGACTGTATATTCTAGATGGTGTACTTCATTTGCAGAAACCAACACTAAAACATGGTCATATAGGGTAGATGAAGAAAAATACGATTCCTAATATATAACGCTTCCATTTGGAGACAAGCTCAAGAACTCTTGAGTGATGGGCCGTTTGTCTTTGACGTAATATGTTTAGAAGATGTCTTTTGTGTTATCTGTTGTGATTTATCTTTTTGTAATGCCATTTCAAACTTGAAATTTGAGGAAATAGCATTCGAGGTCATTTGTGTATATATAAAAACTAATTTTGTACTCCGCTTTGCATTATAGTAACTACCTTTCAAAATACAACTTCTCTTGTTCTCACAATGACATGTTGCATACTTATGTATATTTGAACTCATCTGTGCTCTGTCCCAGTTAAGACATGCATTTTTAAGAAATGATTATGTACAGTTACTTGTTTAGTCCCTCAACCGTGGTGCCTTAAGCAGTAACTTGGTTGCCCACTGTGTGGCACTATAAATGTCAAGATCACCAAGAGTGCAGTTTATCTGGTTTCAGTTTGCAGCCTGTACTGCCATACATTTCTTTCTGGTGTAAAATTGTAATTTTTAAATAAAGTACATTATATATTTGACCTTGTGGTGTGTTTTTTTTCCGTCTTATATTGTTTTTAAATAACTGATATTTGAATTCCCTTTTTTTTATGTAGATATGTATCGGTATTTCTAATAAAAAATACCTACTTTGAAGCCTGTATTGGGATCGTCGGGCCGGGT
>NW_015657989.1:512412-514825 GCF_001515625.1 Sinocyclocheilus rhinocerous | reverse complement strand
GATGTCTCATAACCCTCTCACACAAGCGCTTGTCAACACTGCCGTCTATTGATGTTCTTCCTTTTTTTTTTTTTGGCTGTGAAACCACGGCCTGGGCCACTGATGTCACCTTGTGGACAAATTAATTGGTGCAAAAACAATTCAAGGCGTATGTGCGATCTGCGCGTGCGTGCACTCTTCCCTCGGGCCAGATGAAATGATTGGCGGGCCGGATTGGGCCCGCGGACCCGCCAATTGAATAGCACTGCTTTAGTGAATACAATACTGTGTGTAGAGCCATCCCTTTTGCACTAAAACAATTAATACAAAATACTCTTAACATATTCTGATTTAAGACGGAACTATTTAGATGAGGGTCAGATGCACTATTCCCTAAATAATTAAAATATGGAGAACAAAGATACCTCCATAACGAATTTCTCATATTTGTCATAACATCATTATATTCTATGGGTTTGAATTTGCAGACAATGCAGTTCTCTGTAACTCTATAACTGTATTTTCACAGAGGAGAGTGCCATTGAATGTGTAGCTGATATGAAGTGGGTTTTCATGAAAACTAAAATCAGAACGGAAAACAAACTGGATGAAAAAAAAAACTCCCAATAAATGTCCAAACAGCGATTCTATCACAGCATTTGTTGTGTTATATCTTGTGCATCATTTACATTTAGCATTTAATATTGATTTGCTATGAAACTTTATAATTGTTACCTATTATTGGCATCATTGTACAGATTGAGAATTCATTGCACTGATTTTAAATTCAGTTGAGGTATCTGACATAATATGACATAACATTGATCTTTTATATGCAGTGTCTGAAGAGCCATATAGGCTATAATATGTTGTTTTTAGATAAATCGCTCAGAGGGTTTGACCAACCAGTCATGGTCAGTCGTGGAAGTCTGATTGGTTGATAACGTTTGACAACGTTTAGTTCAGTTGTGAAAATAATTAATTTCTAGCACAAGAGCACGGAGAGATTTGCGAGTGCAAAGGACGCAGTTTGAGCGCGAACACCTTGAGCGAGAGGAGAGATTCGCTATTGCAACGGACACGTTTTAAGTGCGCGCACACCCTCTGGGCGAGAGTATGGCAAGCCAAAAGAGTCAGAATTACGCTATAGATAAATTAGCACCGTCAAATACACAGACCTGATAGCAGACGCCGTAAAAAACGCGTGTAAACGGTAAAAAACACCATATTTAATGGCGTTTTAGTGTTTGTAAAAAGCGCCGCTTTTAACACAGGTCGGTTTGCCACAGGACGCCGTAAAAAAACGCCGTTCTGATTGCACAAAAGCACAAGGCGTTTTCCTTGTAGTATAATGAGCCACGCCTGCTGATTTCCACAGCCAGTTAGTTTGAATTGCTCATAGGTCCCTGTAAACTGTCTTGCTTCCTGTAAGCTATCAAGGCTGCACTGCAAACGGATCTTCACTTTAATTTCGTTCACTCTTTGCTGATATACTGCACTAAATTGCCAGACACTATATAGAGATTTGAGAATCAGTGAAGACCTCCGCGATTTCGGAGTCATCAACGAGAATCGATTCCAGTGCTGGAGTCGACTCCGACTCTAGAGCTATTTAGAGTCTTATAGATACCGATCTTGGAGTCAACTCTTTTGGAGTCAACTCCCCATCCCTACTAGGGGTGGAACGGTTCAACTTACTCACGGTTCGGTTTGTATCACGGTTTTAGAGTCACGGTTTCGGTGCGGTTCGGTATGTGCTATGTTTAGGCAAAAACTATACTGTCAAATAAAAATAAAGAACATAAGAATAATCTATCTCACTACAAGCAACAGCACAAATAAATACAATAGAGTAAAGATACAAATAAATACTTACCAAGACGGGCATTTTGACATAATTTTTGTGTGAATTTGTCCTTTTAAACACAATACTTCAGAGAAAGCTTATATTTGTGCGCATTCTGAGGCACGGGTTTGCCGCTTCGGATGAGCGCACGCACAAATCTTCTCACTGCGCGTGCGAGCTTGGAATGGTTTGTCCACGTTTTTTTTTTCATCGCTGTTGTTGTAATGTATTGGGAAGCCAGAATGCGCATCCATCAACAGAAACATAGGCTATATTAGCCGAACTCTGTTTGTTTTTTGTGTTATTTATAGCAAACCACATTACAGATGCGTTGTCAGCAGTGTTGGGGGTAATATATTACAAGTAACGCAAGTTACGTAATCAGATTACTTTTTTCAAGTAACTAGTAAAGTAACGCATTTTTAATTTACAATTAGTTGCTTTTTCAAATAAGTAACGCCAGTTACTTTTTTTTCCCATTTATTGATTGAAAGCTCTCCTGTCCCCTTGTTGAGAGAAATCAGAAGATGTTACTGTAGTTCTAAAATAAATATGAATATGCATTAATTCATCTCACTCACAAAAAAA
>NW_015657989.1:508093-511649 GCF_001515625.1 Sinocyclocheilus rhinocerous | reverse complement strand
AACCCCACCCCTAATCCTAACCCCTCCCCCACACCTACTCCTAAACCTACCAATACTAGGGGGTGCATAATTTGGCAGGGTGCAAATTTCGGCACTATACCGTTCCACCACTAATCCCTACCTGACCCTGGATGACATAATACACGGGAATCCCCAGCAGTGCCCGACCTGCGCTTAGAACTACATCTCCCAGATTGTGTTTATTAGTTTGCTCCCATTTATAGCAACTGCAGTGTATCGCACCGCCTGTTCAACACGGTCTGGACTGCGACAGAAGGAGTTTCAGGTAACATTTTATTTATGGAAGTTGTTTATTGTGAAAATACCACCAAATTATGGTCAAGGCGTGAGTTATCCAATGCTTTATATTGATTTTAAAATATAAAAAGTTGTTATTTTAAGATTACAAGCCGAATCGTGTTTCTTCCACTTCTTGTCTTTAAACTATATTTTGATTATTTTTAATTAACCAGATAACAAAATCAAACAAAACTAGTGCGTTGTCAGCCGGCATTAAATCACTTTTGTTCGTCGTAGTTACGCCCTCACATAAATGAAAGTGAAAGAACAACTCAACCAAGGAAAAACTAAATATACACCAGTTTTTGACTAAAATAATCTTTCGGGGCATTGAAGGGTGACTGTGTCCCCCGTGAACCCCGGGATGAATGACGGAATGGAGGAAGAGACGGTCCCCGTTGTGATGGAGACCTCATCGTACTCGCAGGTAGTTTTCAACGAGGTTCCTCCATCATATCCGCCCAACATCGCAGTTATGTGCCGGTACACTCTCACCGGTGCTCTGGAGCCCAGCCCGAGGGACTGGATCGGTATCTATAAGGTGTGTAAGAAATAATAGCAACTTATACACTATATTTACTGTATTGTGTTGCTTTCAAAGAAGTTAAATTAAATCTGTGAAATTGCTCAGGTTGGTTGGAGTTCAACACAGAAGTATTATACCTACCTATGGGTGGAACCTTGCCTGGACCATGTCGGACCTGAACCACTAGTGCAACAAGTGCTTTTCAAAGGTAGAATTCACCTTGTTTCCCTATCATTGCACATTTTAGATTTCTCCTGTATCTATCACATCTTTCCAGTATTTTGCTCCATAACCTGAGTTGCGGTATTGTGCCAGAGGAACCTGAAGAGCGAGACTGAGGCTTACAAACACTGTCATTGTGACATGCAACTAAGTAAACAAATATTCGATACTGGAGGAGACTAAAGGTAAAAAAGGGGACTTGATGTGTCCCTCTCGGTATCATATCTGTGGTAGTTGTGACCCTGGTGTAATTAGTGTGCACCAGTGCCGTGGATGTGACGTGCTGCTATTTTAGGAAAGGCTGAATCACTAACTTGAGTGGTCCACATCTTCTCATCACGTTACTCAGGGGTGCTAAATCAAGAGACCTTGTGATGTGTCAAGTGTCTGAAGAATTTGGTTCGCTTCCCTGTACCATTTCATGGCAATTAATTATGTGTGGAAGCCACAGTGTGAGGATTACTTGAAAATGGCAGGGTATATTTTTCATATCAAAACATTTAAATATTTCTCTTGGTCTTGAGTGAGAGCAGACTTTAAACTTTGGCCCATACTAAACCAGATAAACATTAAACAATATTAAAATTCTGTATTATTTCATCTAAATAAATTAAAAATAAAACTACACTAAAATTACACTCAAAATATACAAAGCATAAACGAATACATTTCTGTAATAGTACCAAAAACTGAATCTGTATTAAATACACACTAAGTAGGTTTATATATTTATCACCAAGAAATCGTTCTCCTAAATTTTAACAGATTGAATATCGCTTGTTCCACAGCTAGCCATATTTTAACCATGTTCATACTTGAAATGATTTTTTGAGTAGCCTACAAAAATCTACTGTTTTTTTTCTTACACATTTCAGCTATGTATGACTGACAAATATGCATCACATAAAGTTTATTAGTTTATGTTAAAACTGTGTAATTTTATATGCAATTCAAATACATAAAACTTAAATTTAGGCCTAAATATTTTTTGAGTATAAAGTCATTTTAAATGCTATACAAGTGGCATCACAAAAGTAAAATTACTATGAAAAAAGGATATTAATTTTGAGATTTGCTAAAGAACATTTAATTCTTAGTGTTTTTAACAATAAAATATCCAATATCAACCAATACAGATAAAAAAAAATCTCAACTATTGCATGATAACCAATATGGTGCAGGGGGCCTATAATATTATTATAATGATTAACTTAATTAAAATGCTTAAAAACAAAGCATCTGTTGTTTTTATAGAAGAGCATACAGTTCTTGAAACAATCAAAATGTGTTGTGGTCAACACTCCCAGTTTCTGTTAATATTTTATTATATAGGGGGCCTTCGAATATTGTGCGAAGAACCACTGCCCTATACTAAACTCTTAATGATTTTGAAACTCCTCAGAGAGCTACCTGCCAAAAGATGATGGGGAGTTTTACCAGTTCTGCTATGTGGACAGCTTTGGTCATGTCAAAGGAGCCAGCACCCCATTCTGCTTTCAAAACCCAGCAGAAACAAGCCTTGGCTGCAGCTTGGAGAAGGACCTGTTAGTCATAACAACACAGGTACATCTCCATTGGAAGTTAAAGTTTGTAGTATTTTTTTACTTTCTGCTAGCCACTAAAAGTATAATATTAGTACTAACTGGCCAAAAAATCATGTATCGCATGTCCTTTGTGAGTAGGAGCAGGCAGAAAAGATGGAGAAGGAGAAAGAAGACTTTGCGAAAGAGATCAAGTCTTTAAAAGAAACAAATACGATCCTGAAAACTGAGTTGGATGAAAGACTGCATGAGATCTGCCGTCTCAGGGTTAGTCCGACTCTCTTTCTTTTATAACACACATATGTAAAATGTATGCACTTGTTATTTACAATATTTACGGTAGTATTTGTGATTTTTGTCATGAAGGTCAACTGACTGTCAGATCTGTTATTTTAGAGGCCTGTCTTTGTGCACTGTACCCATTATGTAGTGGGAATATTGTAATACTTGTTCTACTTAATCTTATTTTTAGTTTTATTTATATACAGATTTCTGGCATGAACCTCTAGATGGCGTAGTCCGATAGGTCTAACTCAATCTGACCTAATGACATCATTATCACATGGCACAGCTGACTGGTTCTCTCCTGTATCGATAGCCAATCAGCATAAATGAGTACACCCCCTCTAAAACTTAACAAATTCAGCAATTACTCTTTACTTAGAAGACATGTTAGGGTTCTTTGGAGCCTGCTTGATCAATTACCAAAGAAGAATGACAAAATTATTCATCAAAATAAGATTTTCTCATCAAAGTGATAAAATGTTGTGTTGCAAAAATGAGTACACCCTCCTGAAAGTTACTAAATAAAAATTTTTTTTTTTAAAAAGTGTATAGGTTTAAGGCTATTTTTGATCAACAGGTAAGTATATTGAACCAAAACTTTTAAAGACAAGTAATTTCCTGACAATTAAAAGTGTTATATAGCCCACTGAATCATACTCAGACTTAATGCTGGCAGCAGTGG